>NC_041394.2:191630302-191640302 GCF_900747795.2 Erpetoichthys calabaricus | reverse complement strand
GTAATACTTGATGCCATCGTTAGTTTGATTGGTCTTTTTAACTGTCCAGTGAGGAGGGCGGGTCTTTTTAAGTAGAGTCTGCAAACTGTTGGCACTGGGATGTGGCACCCGCTGCAGTATGCGTCCCTTATTTTTTTGTATTAAAAGTGGTAACCCTACCTGGCAGGTAACACTTATGTTTGGTCATGAAGTCATCTAAAATCAGCCACGTGCCCTCTTTTAATTGTGAGAAGCAGATATATATAGCCAAATTCTCGCGCTTCGTTGCGGCGAAGTACTGCTTTTAATTTTTTAAGAAGAAAGTAAAACCTTTTTAAACGGATCGAAAATATACCAATAACAATTTGTTAAGGATCTGTTTTTTTGTGAACCTCGCTTTTCACAGCTGTCCCGCTACGGCGTGTGTTTCGTTTATTTGACAGTATGTAGATCGTGGTAATTAAATTCATGGCATTCGTTTTCTGAATCACAATCTGACTGTATGGATGGTTACCTGCCAGGTTACGCTTGTGGTTGGTCAGGAAGTCGCCTTACATCCGCCACGTGCCCTCTTTCTGTTCCCAGAAGCTGATCATAGAATGGTTTTAATAGTTTACTTTCAAATAATGCAAAGAGTATGCGACACGTGTTTCTCCTTAATTCTGGGCTCATCAGGCATACACACTCACTGCATCCCCTCTCAAGAATCGAATATCGTCAGCGCCAGAGTTGAAGCCCCTAACGTTGCGGTCAGCAAGTGGGCTAAAATCCGCCATGTGCCGTCTTTCAGTTGCGAGAGGCAGATCATAGAATGGTTGAAACTGTTGCCCCTAACGTTGCGCTACGGCGTGTGGTTCGTTTATATATGATGACGTGACACTCAACTCCTCCTCCCACGGCCATCGAGCTGCCGTCCATTACAGTATATTGTGAAAAAAGAGGTTCCAGTTATGACCATTACGCGTTGAATTTCGAAATGAAACCTGCCTAACTTTTGTAAGTAAGCTGTAAGGAATCAGCCTGCCAAATTTCAGCCTTCCACCTACACGGGAAGTTGCAGAATTAGTGATGAGTCAGTCAGTCAGTCAGTCAGTCAGTCAGTCAGTCAGTCAGTGAGTCAGTGAGGGCTTTGCCTTTTATTAGTATAGATACTGAAAATGTACAAACAATATTTTCAGTCTGAAATATCATACTGTTGATCACTGGTTGTCAGCCTTACTACAAACATAAAGGTTCATCTCACAAGGACTCACTCACACAACACAAATGCCAGAAAATGTATCAATGTGTGCATGGATGTACTGTAACTGAATACAGTATCTTCAGTATTACCATGTGGACTGATTTGATGCTTTCTTCATATAAAGTACCATAACCACATGGAGTAAATTACCAAGTAGCGTGGAAGAGAGCAGAACTTTAGGGACCTTTAGCTCTTAACCTGATGTCATTTTGGATAGTTTAGGTGATTTAGGATGGGTGAGCTTGTTGGGATGAATGGCCTGTTTTCATCACAACTGTTATAAACTAAATCCAATTCCTTTAATAAAACAATTTAGATGGGACACATACTGTCAAGGGCTTCCATGATTAGGTATAACAGAATGGCATTTTTGCCTGTGGTGATATAATTTCAACTTTAACTTCATTCAAATAAAAAAGGGAATAAATTTCAACATACAGAATCACACAATCAAATTGCAATACTTAATACACTGAAAAGGGTTTTAAAAAAATAATTACTATTGTATTATGACCCAAATATCAGGATAATATTTTAGAGTGGGGCTGTGGTAATTCCTACTCTGCATGCAAAACTAAAAATAATGATGAGATGTACTGTATGAACATAATTAGAAACAAATATGAAAAAAGCAACATTCCCCTTACTGCAACTATACACTACAAAGGTGCTCTGTCCAAGATTTCATGGTCAGATTGTTTTAAAGAAAATATTTCTTCAGCTGAAAACTTTGCCTATATTTATTTTTGAATTCATCAGCCAGTTTAGTCTGCGTGCTGACTGTATGGTTGTTCTACGACCAACGCTCACTACAAAGTGTTCTTTAATAAAAGTGGGATTCATAATTTAAGCCTCTGGCTACAAATCTACTTCTCTGGTTGAACTGTACAAGCAAAAGGGTCACATTTTTGAATATGATAAAAATGTGTGCCTTATCTCCATCATACACATTACAACATGATATTAACTTTGCCCCGGTTTCTGGTCTGTTTACCATTTTGCCACGAGAAGCACATTTAAGTACTAATAAGCAATATTACTTGAGAGGAAAAGTTTTTCACACTTTAGTTAAGCTTATCATGGTTGCTATTCGCCCATAAACTGAAACTCTGGGTTTCACTCTGTTGAAATGTAATGTAAGTTCATCAGTTTAGACACAAAATCACTATCACTTTTTTAAGCCAGTGGTCTTTTATTATAGGTTGATATAAAACACCATTATCAGACCCACTTAATGAAATGAAAAAATGAAGATCTTTTGTTTTGTTTTGTTTTAGCTTAGGAATGGAAACCCTGAATTGAAATGGGGTTCTAGAAGGAGAGTAGAGGAATTCACTTTGCTTTCATTTTTGTTTTTGCCCAGCTGGCCATCGCTACATGAGCTGCAGCTACTTGGTTCAGTTTGCAACCGTTTGCCAACTAGCTTGTAGTCTCATTGATCCTGCCGTGATTTTTCCAAAAACAGTGGCTGCTGACTATTCATGTTTTGTTTCCTGCAGAGGCAATTCACATTTTATTAATAAGCAACTAAGAAAACTGTTGTGTTTTTAAAGAGTGGAAATGTCATCCTCCTAAGCCAGTCATGCAGTTTTTCCATCAACTTTTAAGGTTTGTTTTTTTTCACTCCTTCATTTATTTCTCTCCACCAGTCACCATCAATCAGTAGCCTCTTTTAATGTTTTTTACCTTGCATGTATAGCATGTTTAATAGGATCTGCCAAGAGCTTTATTTTTTCTCTATAACATCATGACTTTCATGTAGTTTCAATTTTAACTCATGTTTTCCCTGAACGTTAATGTTTGAGTGTTTGTGAAGGACCTAATGATTATAACTCTTGCTTTGATTTCAGACTACCATTTTTTCAGCAACCTAGGGATCTGACTCCTCCTACTTCCATAAAACATAACTGGTCAAGGAGGCATAAAGGATTTTGTGACTGATTGTGACAGCAGATACTAATAACAAGGCATGGATCAATCCTGCAAGGAGTGCAAGTCCATCATTGAACATATTAACAATCCAATTCACGGATAATTTTGAGTTGTTGGCTTTACACTCACGCATTTGAAATGTGTAAGGAAACCAGAATATGCTGAGGAGATCTACACAGACACAGAGAATTGTGCAATCTCCACACATTCAATGCCCAGGCCAGGATACAAAACTAGGCATGTGGAGCGGTGAGGCAGCAGTACTTACCACTGTGCCAACACTCAGCACACTTCATTCCAACACAGAATCTTTATTTTAACATTTCTGTCTATTGTCATTTAAAATACCTATTTCTAAACAATTAAACTATTTAGTTATTTTGTATGTTCCAAAATTTGTTGCAATTTGTAGGCTAAAATATGCTATTTAATAGCTTAAAAACACTATCACTTATAGAGATTGCTTGGGTTTTCAGGACTCCTTCTCAAATCTTTTATAGAAAAACACAAAAAATATAGAAACATGAGATTTTTTGGGAAATCTCAGAAATAAGTAAAAAATTACCTTTCTGTATTAAACTGAATACTTATTCAGAGCATTCATTAAATTGCTTAAATGTCTTTAGCAAAGTATTAGTATCCAAAACTTTGTGTGATTTCATATTATCCGCATAATACTTCTTAGTTCAAGCTGTTAACAGATATTTAAAGAACAACTATGTTAGAAAAATTCAAACACTCCTGCTGAGAACCATCTGCACATAAACATTTGGCTAATCAGGTATCTTCCTACTCTGCACGAGACACTGAATAAAAATATGCACAAGAAATGCTTTTTCTCATCAAAAAAAATCTGGTCTGAGATTTCAGCTTTAAATGTTATGTTGCGTCAACAACTTATTTAAATATAACATTTAATTTGAATCAAAGAAATAGCCTCAGAGTTAATAATATTATAGAACTAACTGATTTTAATAAACTGTTGTTTATAGCTCAAGAGTAACTGCAAAAATGCATTCCTAGCACTGTAGTTTACAGTGTCATAAGAAATGATTTTCACATTTCTAATTTCCTTCATGATTACAGATTTTTTGACACTGAATGTTTTTAAGGTCTGACTTATCACAAAGACCATATTCCATAATAAGAACATCATACCAACAGTCAAAGATGCTTTGCTGCCTCACGTGCAGGACGACATGCCATAACTAAAAGAACTGTGAGTTGAACTCTGTATCAGAAAATGGTTAAGGAGCATGTCTGGTCATCTTTCTGTTAGCTGAAGCTGCAAGTATTTGGTTCATGCAGCAAGACAGTGATCCAAAACACATAAACAAGTCCACATAAAAATGGGTGAAAAGACACAAAATTAAGAGTTGCACTGGTCTAGAGAAAGTTAAGAAAGATAACTTAATATTTTAGGAAAAATAACTATGGTTTGGAGACCCCATGTGGCTACAGGTTTTTGTTCCAACCAACTTCTGTTTTTCATTGGATTTCTAGCCTAATTAGGTGAATCATTATTTTCCCAGTTTCTGTGTTTTGGGGTCAATGTATAAATTCCAAAGCTATCCATCCATCCATCCATTTTCCAACCCACTGAATCCGAACACAGGGTCACGGGGGTCTGCTGGAGCCAATCCCAGCCAACACAGGGCACAAGGTAGGAACCAATCCCAGGCAGGGTGCCAACCCACCGCAGGACACACACAAACACACCCACACACCAAGCAGACACTAGGGCCAATTTAGAATCGCCAATCCACCTAACCTGCATGTCTTTGGTCTGTGGGAGGAAACCGGAGTGCCCGGAGGAAACCCACACAGACACGGGGAGAACATGCAAACTCCATGCAGGGAGGACCCGGGAAACGAACCCAGGTCCCCAGATCTCCCAACTGCGAGGCAGCAGCGCTACCCACTGCGCCACCGTGCCGCCCCTTCCAAAGCTATGTTTGATAATTTTTTATTAAAATGTACTAAGCAGTTACATGGGGCTTATGTGTTTTTTTTTGTTTTGTTAACTTGTTAACAGTATTTTCATCCTGATTTTCATTCTGCTTTTCCAGTTGCTCCGGTTATTTAATTCTTTATTTACTAATTGGCGGGTCTGATGCTAAAGCAGTTGCAGTCTTTCATTATCCTGGACGTCTTCTTTGCTTGTTTTTTAATTGTCATTATTAGGGTTAAATGAAGGGAGAAAACTACACAGAAAAAGGGAAAATATTAGGAAAACAACAAAGGAGAGTTAAACATCTAAAGCTTTAGTAAAAAGAGAAATATTTCTAAATCTCTATATATATACTGTATATAAAATCCAACATCTGTCTGATTTTCAAGAGAGAACTACTTAAAGGGGGGTGGCACGGTGGCACAGTAGTAGCGCTGCTGCCTCGCAGTAAGGAGACCCGGGTTCGCTTCCTGGGTCCTCCCTGCATGGAGTTTGCATGTTCTCCCCATGTCTGCATGGGTTTCCTCCGGGTGCTCTGGTATCCTCCCACAGTCCAAAGACATGCTGGTTAGGTGCATTGGCAATCCTAAATTGTCCCTAGTGTGTGCTTGGTGTGTGGGTGTGTGCCCTGCAGTGGGCTGGCACCCTGCCTGGGGTTTGTTTCCTGCCTTGCGCCTTGTGTTGGCTGGGATTGGCTCCAGCAGACCCTTGTAACCCTGTGTTAGGATATAGTGGGTTGGAAAATGGCTGACTGACTGAACTACTTGGACGGAGCCGCATGATACAGCTAGTATCTTATAAATGTAAAAAAAAAAATACTGCTGTGCTTTTCTGGATGCAGAATAAGATAAGAGATAAAAAGACCAGCTAATTAAATGAGATCAGTTGTTATTAATTATTATCACTGATTGTGATAACCTGAAGCTGCACAGGGTCCTCAGGCCTGAGACTGGGAACCACTGTTGTAAACATATTGCTGGATGACTTGACATGTGGCTTATATGACAATTATATGACATGTCTGTTGTTGTCCAGCACTGTAGACCCCAGTTATATCAGGAACTTTTTATCTCCATTCTGAATGAAGACATGACATTAAAACATTTTCTCCAAAATCACTACAAACCACATGAGGTAAATAACATACAAAAAAATATCATTGATAGGTAAAGTGTTCCTGTAAGTGTAAGGAGTGATTACTCTTTTACCTAGTGCCGGATAACCTTGCTAATTGAAAATATAACAAATAAAAAAGGGATTATTTGTTCACTCAGGTCCTCTTTATCTAATATCAAATTTTACTTGAAGAGCTGAAAGTATTAATTGTGAAAAATATTAAATAACAGTGGAAATCAGGAAGGAGCAAAAATCTTTCTACAGCTTTAAAAGCACTAGCGAAAATGCTATCAGTTTTATCAAAGAAGATTATAGCAATTGTAGAAATAGCTTTAGTTTTACTTCCTCTCTTATTAAAAATGCATTACTCCTTTTCGCTTTTGGTAGATTGAAGGCACAAAAGAAAAGGAAGTTGTGTGGGCTATAGCACTTCAATCATCACTGACATCAAAAAACTCTTAACGGTCTTTTCCTTGATGGGTTCCAACAATATATTATTTTCATCTGGTATAACTGGAGACAAACTGCAAGGGCTACTCTGGTGCTCTCTCCTCTACACATGGAACTGACCTACATGGAAAAGAAACATCTAATGATCATCTTCCCAAAATAAAATACAGGTAGTTGTCGACTTACAACCATGCGTCTTGTGATCATTCGACTTACGACTGCTACCACGTCTCACGGGCAAACAACAGTCATCACCATGCCAGCTCCGTATGCTCATTCATCTCATCTCAGTTTATTAGCTGTAGTGGTTTTGACTGAGCTCAGTTACATTTGTCTTATAATTACAGGAACAAAGGCAATTAATCTTAACACAAAAATGAAGGTGATCAAGCAGTATGAGGGAGGAAAGAAAGCAAATGCAGTCACATGTGACTTTAAGTTATCCTATAGTAACTGGTGTTCGTTCGCAGCACGCACTATATTGCTACAATCTGGCTTTGAATCTGGTTAACCTCTGAGGCTTCTGCATTGTGACTCACAATGTGCCACTTCGTACAAACTGCCACGAAGGGCTAATGCAACCGCATTATTAATGTTTATTATTAACAGTCTGAAATGTTAAAACAGAAAACATATGAGTACTCAAACTCTGCCGGTACAATTCCTCCTCTCACAGTTAACACAATGAACACTGGGAGAGGCTCACACTGTTGATGTAACATAACACAGACAAAGAAAGGATTTGTGAAGCTGTTAAAGGTTCGGCACCCATGCAAGCAACAGTAATAATGAAACAAAATAATAAAAAAATAATTTATACACACACACAAAAGATATAAAATCTACACAATGTGCTAAGATTGCTGATAAAAAAGGATATAAAACAAACAATATGACTGAAGGGACTTACTTATACAGTACTATACACAGAGTCAGGTTTGAATATATATACCAGTCCATCTTATGTCCAGATCTACTTACAACCAGTCCGTTAGAACCAAACTTGGTCGTAAGTTGACAACTGCTTGTAGTCAAATAATTATAAAATGGCACGAATATGAGTGAAGTGGTTAGTGCTAATGTCTCACTGCTCCCAGGTTTGTGGGAGATAAAGATTACACTGGCCACACCACACAAGGAGGAAATCATCCATGGACTTTGGGGAAGCCCACCATAAAGTACACTGATACACACTTAGCCACACACACTCATACAAGGGCAACTGAGACTCATTAGTCAACGTAACTTGAATGAAACCTTCAGAAATATCAAGTGAACCTGATCACTGGACTTTCCAACACCTTTTACAATTTTGAAAAATAGTTCAGGCATCCATCCATCCTTTTTCAAACCCACCTGAACTAATTCAAGGTTGCTGGTAGTTAAAGTGTATTCCAGCACCAATGGATGCAAGGTTTTAAATAGCAATGGAAAGTAACAGTCAAATCATAGTTATATAATATTAATCTAGGAATACAAAAAATGTAATATATCTGAACCCATTACTATTTCATTTTATTAAAGTTATATTCTTGAACACAACCTGTGAATAAAAATGTATACAACAGCAGATACAATATAGTCATTGGCACAGGTTTAAAACCATTTTTCTACCCAGGTTGACCAGTTGCCACCCTAAATCTTTTTCTTTAATCCTTTGGATTAAGACCCATTCTTATCATATCACCTGATACCACCTCAAGTTACTTTCTTTATCTTCCCTCTAGGTCTTGGTGCATCATGTGCCCCTATTGATCCAGTCATCCTCTGCCTTTCACTCCACATGCCCAAACTCCCCTTACTCTGTTTCTCTTTAGTATAACGCCTACACTTCCACAACATTTTTTTCCTCTTAACTCAAGATTCATCTTCTTCTCACTCCATGACACTCCACATATCCACCTGATCATTCTCAGCTCTCCATCTTCACTTCATTTTCCAGTTTAAATTGCTCCTATAGGGGAAACTACTTCTCACAGACCTTTCAAGCCCTGCAGCCTGGAATTAGAATTACCTTTTTTGAATTGCAAGAGGAATGGTGACATATCTAAAGGAGGCTGGCATTGTTGTGGAAAAAACTTTCCTTCATCTTCAAAGAAGCCACTCACAGAGCTCAGATGAAAATGAAAAACATCTTTTTAGCGTAGATGTCTTATTCCATGAAGTGAGCCATCAATTAAGCAATTCATCTGCTTTATACTTTTTTTCTAATTACATCACCTTATCTAATACATCATGTCATCTGATTGTTAATATGCAGAATTGTATTACCCATTGAATTTCCCATTGGGATTAATAAAGTATCTATCTATCTATCTATCTATCTATCTATCTATCTATCTATCTATCTATCTATCTATCTATCTATCTATCTATCTATCTATCTATCTATCTATCTATCTATCTATCTATCTATCTAATCAACAAATGCCACCAGTAATTTCTGACTCATGTCTATTTTTCCATTACTCTGAACACTAGTTCATTAAGAAAGGGGTGTTTATGTGGATTGTTCTAGTGATTGTAGCATCGCTTCATAGGAGAGGTAGTCAGGCTTTCCCATCATTTTATTGCCTCTTTCTGGAGGGTTTCTTCGTTACTCATTTAACTCATCCTAACCTTGCAAAGTGAGGTAGAGACCTCGTGCTTTCAGCTTTAATTTACATTTAGGGTGTACTCAGACTAGGCATGTTTGTTCCAGGCTGTGCCCAAGTGCAATTGTCCCCCTCCCTACTCACCAGCTGGCCTGCACTCACACTGTACTTAAAATTCTGGACACAGGTACACTTTTGTTATGACCACGCGACTTTGTGTAAAGCCAAGACAAGATCCAAAACACAGGGTGACAGAATACATGTCAAAATGATTTTAACTATTTTGTGTTTTTTTTTTGGAGTGGTGTAGGTAAGTATAGCGCTCTACCCTCTTACAGATGTATTGAGTGTGTAGCATAGTGTTTTGCTGTTAATCATGCTGTATGTACGAGAAAATTTTTACAGAGACAAATGATTTTAAGGGAGGAATTAGTAGCTGTAGTTTTTGCCAACCACAATGCACATTCATCTGTAATGTGAGAATAAAAACCTGTTTTAACTCAAATGGTATAGAATGAAATGAGAATTGCACTATGACTTGTTGCATTATTGACATCATGTCTGTTTTCCATGCTCAGGCATGATTAGCGATCACACTGTTCCCAAATCCTCCTAAACCGTGCCCAGCCATACCTCTTCCAAAAGGGCCAGAGCACGGTACAGTTGGCCTGGCATGGAGCAATCACACCAGTCAAATGAACTAGACTTTGAGGAGGGGTTACATGCGGACAAATG
>NC_041394.2:191585302-191627802 GCF_900747795.2 Erpetoichthys calabaricus | reverse complement strand
TGATCTGCTTCTCGCAACTGAAAGAGGGCGGATGTTTGCCGAATGGCAGACCAACCACAAGCGTTACCTGGTAGGTAACCACCCACACAATTCAGGTCGTCGAGATTCAGACTACGAATGCAATGAATATATATATATATAGTCAATGGAACTCAATGAATATGTATTGTTATTTTATTTATACATATGCTTAAAAATATTAAATTGACTAGATATTTTCATGTTAAATTGATTTAGAACAATATTGTGCACATGAATAAATTGTCTAATTTGTTACATTTTAGTTATATTTCTTTTGAATGTTGTGCTTAAATGTGACATCATGGAAACATTACAAGTATATTTTAATCTAAATAAAAATAACTAATCAACACTAACTGAAAAATTTTTATGACATTAATTTTACACACCTGTGTAACTCATGATCAAAACACCCAATGAAAGATATAAGGAAGGAGTGAACACAATACAAAAAGGAAAGTGAAAAGAAACAAAGTCTTTGCCCCTCTGGGCCTGCCTATAGTTTCCTGGGCTATATACCTGGGTCATACAAGTTATGATTTCTCTCCTCCTTACTGCCAGTCTTCATCTTCCACAATACACTGATGTCCCATTCCTTTGGGATCTACTGTATAGTGTACTATTGTGGCCCAACTGGCCATTTTCCTTCACAGCATATTATCTTATAAATGGGTTTTTGTATTTTAAAACTTCATAACATCTATTTGGTTTTATTAATTGGATTGCTTCTGGAACTGCACATGCATTATCTATGGCACATCTAAAAAAAATTAAGGTGTACCAGTTTTGCGACCACTGATCTCATGATCTGTACAGAGGTACTAGAGAAAAAGTGTAAGATGTGAGTAGACTCCTTCTGTTATGATACACTGTGCTTCAAATTACTCTTGGCAGGTAAACAATGTTAGAGGCTCTCATATCTGTACAAATAACCCATTCTGACATCTTATAAAGGAAATGGGAGACAGTAATGCTGATAGCTTGAATCATGAGTTATGCATAGCTATTAACGCTAAGTAACCTTCCTGACTTATCCACAGATACACTGAATTATATTTACATCTTTAATATATTGAATTTGTACCTAATAATCTGATTTGCTTGGCACAAATTGCAGATAGTACTGGTAGAAATGACAAACAGAGAAAGAAGATTTGCTCACTTACAACTTCAAGTAAAACTGTGCCTTAGGATGGTATGCACTGACTAATCAAAACTAATTAAGCATCATTTCTGTCGCAGTTTAATTATTCTATTTAATAATTTGAAGTACAAAGAAAATCACTTTTATACTGATGCTCATAAAGGGGTTTTGCAAAATTAGCACCTTTTGTTTTGTTAAAGTTATGAACATTTAATGGCAGTAGTATCTAGTATTGCCTATGGTATATGATCAGCTTGCATAGGCCTTTAAATGCATTACATTTCTAGGCATTGAGAAACAAAATTCCTGTTATACAGTGTTAAATATTATTAATGTATAGCCTAAATCAAATTACAAACTAAAATGTTTAATTCAATAAAATACAAATGTTACCCTATGATCGCAAAAATAGTATTCATATAATTATTTTTGATGGTTTCAGCGAAGTTCAGACTCTTCTTCAATTGTCATCACTTTCATAGTTTAAACACAATTGACATGTGTATATAATACAATTTATACATCAAACTGTCTCAGTCTAGTTCAAAGTCATGAACAGTCAAAGCCTACATTCAAAATAATTTAAAAGAAAAAACATATGGACCTGTCAATCCAGTTTCTGGTTTTATTTCCTATTGGTTCCTGGTATTATTGGATGTGTCATCACTGTTTATTTACATTTGTTTGATCCTGTTGATTCAAATGTGGGACAGCACGGTGGCACAGAGGTAGAGCTGCTGCTTCGCAAGAAGGAGACCAGGGTTCACCTATTACACATTCTTAATATGCCAAACTGCACTGAAACAAATAATTTTACTTTTTAAGTGTTATTAAAAGCAAAACAAAGTTTTGTTAAGGTCGAATTACATACAGGGGTTTGATAGCATGGCCAAAAGAAGGCTTTGTTCATGTCTTATTACACAACTGGCTATGTCATCTGTCTAAGATTGGTTGAAATCTAAGTAATCAATGGAGATCTCAGCATTAATATTTACAGTGCACCTTTCAATGCATTTCTCTCTGTTATATGCCATTTGGTGCACCATCTTTTGGAATGACAGAGACATAGCAATCGGATGGACACACATTTATTGTTTTATTACGGTGAACAGTACATGATTAATAAATAAAGTCTTACCAAAACATCATTAGCATTATATTATCAATAATAAAAGGAATTGAAGTTTTTTTGACATTTAATGTTGTCTTATGAAGAACTGCAAATAATTATTTTACAGCTATTTCTTAGTAAAATTGTTAAAAATGTCACAAATTGATTTTTAATATTAATCATACGTGTTTGTTTTACAATTTTAAAAATAAAGGAAATACATTTTAAACCTTAAAAAAACACAAAAATAATAATATAATAACATTATAAAACGGTCTCTAATCATGGTGTGTCTAAGTGGTGGGTAGGTGCAGGAGGAGAAGGAATACAGCAGGCTGGTGAATGACTTTGTTCTGGATCTCAGTGTTATCAAAACCAAAGAGAGATGGTGGTGGACTTTAGGAAGAGCAAGTTTCCATGACTCTGATCTCCATCCAGACAGGTGAAGCTGGGGTTCCTCAGATATAATTTTATGTGTGGGAGCACCTGGACAGAAATCTGGATTGGTCAGCAACAAAGGAATCCATAAATAAAGACCAGAGTTGACTGTATTTCTAGATGGCAAGGATTCTTTGTCATGAGTTAGACATTTCCACATACAGTATAATCTACCAGTATCTGGTTACAAGTTTTCTTTTGGAGATAGTAGAAAAAGAAATTGCCAAAGATGTTGGATAACCTACTGGCTATCATAAACAATATCTCATACCCAAATTGCTTAACCAGCACAGCACCTCCAGCACAGGGCACTACTGGAGGTTTTTTTTGCAAGAGGTTGTTATACTTTACACTACATCTACAGGCTAGACAATGTTCTCTCATTCTTTCATTCATTTTAATACTTTAATTTTAAATACAGGATGAACATTTCTATTTTGATTAAGTAATTTTTAATATGACATCTATATATCTATTATAAAAGACTATAAAGAGACAACCATGAGAAAACTATCTACACACATACTGTATATATGCACACAAATATCAGGTGGCATTCTGTACTGGTCCCATTGTCATTTCACAATTGAAGTGTTTATGTTCGAAGCAAAAACTATCATTTTGACTTCATTATGAAAAGGACACAGTATAAGCCTTACAACTGAACTATATTTAGACTAATAGACTACCACTACACTTTTAAAATCAAGTACATTAAGTACACATTCAATGGTCTTATAAAAGTAAGCAAAATTACTGTAACGTAAGATTACACGATTACAAGAATACTATGTCTTTCAACTTGCAATGCCCTCAGGAGTTTTCCATTATAAAGGAGAGCCATGTTCCCCACCGGGCACTTTGAGCTTTAACAGAAGCTGCTGTGTCACTGGCAAATATGTCAGCAGCAAACACCCTTGCATCTGGTCCGTCTGGTAAATTCAATATTAAACAAGAGGAATCATGCCAGTCTAAAAGTCTTATTTACTGCTTTGTTGTAGCAGCCAACTTCCCTCCTTCCCCTCCGTATGCTACTTGTTCTTTCTTCTTCAGTTACTGTGATGCCTTCTAGGGCAATGGCTAGACAAACAGCAAAAGATAGGGGCAAAACAGTGTATTGGGCATTTTATTACAATCAAATCATCAGTGATTAAATAATTAAAAGTCAGTGCAATTTCTCAATAAATAAGTCAATAAATAATCCAATCAAAACAGTAAAGTGTAAATGATAAAACCAGCAACAAATAATCCATCAATCTAGTTAAAATCAGGAATAAAATCATGAAAAGGATCATCTTCACTCATTACATCCCCAGTGCTCCATCATTTGCCACCCCTTCTCACTCACGCAAGTCTACTCACCAAAGCTGAGACTCCTGGCAATTGAAGTCAACCTTTTTCTTGGTTCCCATCCTGACCACCATCCTTCACTGTCCTTTTGGACCAACACTGAGCCCGGATCCCAAATTCTGCCACCTTCCTATGGCATCCACAAGAGTCCGGGAGCCACAATCTGCCATGCTCTAACTCAGGGGTCTCCAACTCCAGTCCTAGAGAGCTACCGTGGATGCAGATTTTCATTCTAACCCTTTTCTTAATTAGTGACCAGATGTTGCTGCTAATTAACTCTAAGTTTTTTGACAGAGATTTCAGAGAAAAATGTAAATGGTGGATAATAAGTAGAAAAACAACACCATAGATGGAGTATTGGTTGTGAGGCTACAGTTCTGCACCGGCAATTGGAAGGTTGCCGGTTCAAATCCCGTAAATGCCAGAAGTGATTCCACTGTTGTCCCCTTGAGCAAGGCCTTTAACTTGCAATTGCTCCATCCTGGGTATGATGTTAACCTGCATCCAGCACTGCAAGCAGGTCCTCAAACTTCCAAGGGAAATTTGGGGGTTGCTGGCAGGATTGGCACTCTAGCCACTATAAAAAACTCACACTGTTCCATTCCATTTGAACTAGTGTGATATTTAGGTGTCACCCATTGTATGGCTGCACTCGGGTTCCAATTTGGGATCCTGTGGTGGTTCCTTGTGTGGTGTGTGCAGCAACACACTGTATCAGTGCATGCTCCCAACCTCCTCCTCAGCATGTGCTGTGATGCCATTGTGCCAGAATGCTACTAATAAAATGTCAACTAAAAATAACCAAAATATTTTTTTAAGATTACTACAAATACTGTATGTATTGATGAGATTTTACAATCTGTACATTGTGTTGATTTTCTGTTTGGTTTTGGTGACTGTTATATAAACTACAAACTGACATGTGTATTTTTAACTTTCAGATTCTTTTCAGATTACAATCCAATGAAACTATTCAATATGGATGATGTAACAGAGGGTTACTGGTATTAGTATGAGGAAATCCACATTGTTAAAATAACCACTCTCCCTCAAGCAGTAAAAAATAACTTCATGTACAAGGTTCTAAATCATAATAACTCCTTTTCTCTTCATGAAGGAGAATTACCCACAGTGAAGACCACTAAGAAGTTTTACAACAAAGTGGGCCTGAAACTAGAAGTCATGTATCATCTCCAAAAATTTTAAGTTGCAGCTATCTTTGTCCAAAGAGTGATTTTGAAAACAGCATTTTTCATCAAGTTTATATATGACTGCAGGCATCACATACAGTACAAGCAAGAGGAGAAGGCCTCGAGAATCTACTGTTGACAATGCTATTCTGGTGAAGAATAGTGAGCTCATTAGATTTAGTTATTGTTCCAGTAGTAGGCTGCCTGAAGGCCTTTTTCCATCATCAAACAAAGTCATACGATCTTCTTTCTCCCACAGACAGAAGTAGCACAGTTAATGTGTTCAAGTATAGAATGTCAGCTGAAGCAAAATTGAAAAATGTCAGCAGCCACCTTGATAATAACAAGATCAGGAGTGGAAAAATATGCTATCTAGCTGTGTGGGTGGAGGGAAAAGACTTTCTTTTAATCATTGATTCAAATACAAAGTTTATCATAAACACATCTGGAAAAGTGGGAATTTTTCATCTGAAATATCCATTTTATTCTCCTTTTAAAAGAATGTTTTACTTCACAGGCAGCTGAATGAAAACTTTGAAATTTGCGAGATACTTTAATAAAGAGGTGCAAGTTATGAAAAAAAACTTTTATTAATAACCAACAGTACAGGCCACTTGAGAATAATTTATAAAGAATAAATATATAAATTATATATAAACATTTTCATATTTGGTGCAATTTATCTTTTCAATGCCATTAATACTGTTAAATAAACAAAGTTTGATTGTCTCATTATATTGAGAATATGGTATGGCATAACAATCGCATGTTTAGTATGGCTTCATGTAAATACTGAATAATTGTAGGTTGGGCCACAAAACTGACTCACAACAAGCTTTCTACATAAGGTGCATTTATGCTACAGTCAACTGAAACCCTTTGATTACAGATTAGAGATCTTCACTGAACTACCATATACAGTATACTCGCTTATAAGTCGGGTCTTGAAACCCAAAAAATCGATCATAAAATCAGACCCTGACTTATATGCCCGTTCAAAAATGTGACACTTAAATTTTTTTTTTTGTACATCTTCTTGCCTCCTCCAATCTCGCACCAGTTTCTCAGACGCATCGAATTTTGTTGCAGCAGCACAATTACCAATTTCTTTCGCTGCTTCAATGACGTTTAATTTAAAACCAGCTTCGGATTTTCTTATGATCGAACGCTCCATCATAGCTAAGGGATGCTTACAGAAAACTCTGTAAATGTGAACTCAAGCTATCACTGACAGTTGGCGGAAATTAATGAATGGCCATGGGACCTACCCCAAAAACGGATGCACTATATTGCTAAATAAGTCTCAAATATATATTTTTTTCCCATTTTTAAGGCCACAATAATCTGATTATGTAACTCAAAAAATTAGGCACATGGTGGTTCAGTGGTAGTGTTGCTTCCTCATACTGTAGTAAAGAGTCTGAGGGACATGTCTGGGTGCTCCCTGCATGGAGTTTGCATGTGGGTCCATGGGGGTTTGCTCAAGGTTTCCACCCAAATCCAAAGATGGGTTACTAAATCGTCCACCCGTAAGCAAGTTTTATACACAAGGCCCCAGATGTGCAAAGCCGACAGAGTCCTGTCTCCACAGACTTAAGGCTGTCACGGCTGCCAAAGGTGCATCTGGTAAAACTTGATGGGGGTGAATATTTATGCTTTTAATTATTTTGTGTTTTATATTTGTAATTATCTTTAATTTGCAGATTCTTTTTCTGTTGATCAGTGTCAAAAAAGCCAAATTAAATTCATTGTGATTCATTATTGTATGACAATAAAATAAGAAGAGTTCCAAGGGGTGAATATTTTTTATAGACACTGTATGCACTTTGCTACTTATGTTATTTGTTTATTTATTTATTTATTTATTTTGCATTGGGCTTTGATGATGGCCTAATAAAAATCAATGTGCATGAAACATGAGCTCTGGGGTGATATCATCCATCCATCCATTATTCAACCCGCTATATCCTAACTACAGGGTCACGGGGGTCTGCGGGAGCCAATCCCAGCTAACACAGGGTGCAAGGCAGGAAACAAACCCTGGGCAGGGCACCAGCCCACCGCAGGGCGCGCACACACACACACACCTACCACACACTAGAGACAATTGAGAATCGCCAATACACCTAACATGCATGTCTTTGGACTGTGGGAGGAAACCGGAGCACCCAGTTTCACACAGGGAGAACATGCAAACTCCACACAGGGAGGACCCGGGAAGCGAACCCGAGTCTCCTAACTGCGAGGCAGCAGCGCTACCCACTGTGCCACCATGCCATTTAGAGTCACTTATTCAGTTAGCTTACTAAGAAGTCCCGTGTAGTTAACTACAAGTTAATTCTGGGTGTTGACCTGTTTTCTGAATTCTGCTTCAAACAACTAGTTGTCAACCCACCGCCACAGTTTTTAATAGATGTTTTATTTAAACAGCATTACATTATTTAATTTGGAAGTGACATCAAAATCTTTTGAATATATTTTCGTTACTTTTTAGAGTAAAACTAAATAACAAATAGTAACTTCACCTGAAATATAATTAGATTCTAAAATATTGTAATGGATACAAAACTGAATCAAAAAGAAGAACTCAAGTAAAAACACAAATCAGTGCAACATCTGAAATTATATATTTTTCGTAATATCTGTCTTGATGTGGCACCTCTTTTTGACATCCTATCTCAGAACAATCTATTCCAAAGCCCAAATATATGTTAAAACCATGGTTTATTAATCAAAGAATGTCACTGGGGTAGAAAAGAAAATAGAGAACATAAAGTATCAATTAAATTAGGAAACAGAAAATCAACGGTTGTTGTTCATCTTGGCCTGTCTACAGAGTCTGATCCCTATTAGGTGAAATGCCTTACCCACTTTCCCTCCTTCTTAACATAATGTCCCAAGCACGAAATCTCTCTGTCAATTACTTTTTCTGATTTTCGTTCAGATCTTTACATCTATCTGTTTTAACTGTCTGCGGTGGGTTGGCACCCTGCCCGGGATTGTTTCCTGCCTTGTGCCCTGTGTTGGCTGGGATTGGCTCCAGCAGACCCCCGTGACCCTGTGTTCGGATTCAGCGGGTTGGAAAATGGATGGATGTTTTAACTGTTGTCTTCATTTCTGGCCTCAGCACCTCATTAACTAAATGACATTGACTTTTTACATTCCAGATGCCACAATATTAATGTAACCTTAATTTAGCTTATCTCAAATTGCCTGTCTACTGTCTTAACTCTTGTACATGCTAGCTATTAATGTTTATTTTGGAATGCTTAATTAACATTGACTAACTTTTGCACACTACAAGGATGCCCCATCTGCATGGAAGGTGAGTTAATTGGCGGTCTCACAGGGCACCGCTGTTCATTTCTTGCCACCTGTGTTCTGATTGACCAGGTCACTAGTAAATTTACAATAATGTTTTTTTTTTTTAAGATAGTATGAGGGTGAATCAGGTGCTGCTTTGATTGAGCGAGTAATTGAGCGAATAGTTCTTTATGAATTGTGTTGCATTTGTGTCTGTATGCATATACCAGTATATATATATCTTCTTATATAATATGCTACCGTGGCTGTCCTTTTGTCTGTCCAAGATTTTAAATCACCTGTACCTCGCAAACTGTTTGAACTATTGACCTGAAATTTGATACACATATACTATGTGATGTCTACTATCCGCTTTGAGGGTGATGATTGACCTCTTTTTATTTTTATTTCATTGTAGAATCAACTCTCGGCAGTACGGCACATGCATATGGGCGCTGTTCTCATCCCTACCACCTTCACTGTCACTTCCTCTACCTCTTCATATCTTAAATCATTCTTGAGGCAGATTGAAGACTTAAGTGCCAGCTTAAGTGAAAAATTATGAAAAATGTACTAAATAATTGCAACACAAACGTAATCAGTTTTAACGCAAAAAGATGCCGATGAAAGAAAAGAAGAAGTGAGCTGCTAGGGTGGAGAAAAGAAGAGCAGGAAGCAGCAAGTGCATCAACCTCTGAGCAAATGAATGCTAAACGTACAGAGAAAGAGTGTGAAAACTGTGAATGCTCAAGTCAAGTGTATTCGTGCGCCGTTACTGGTGTGTGTGTATATATATATATATATATATATATATATATATATATATATATATATATATATATATATATATATATACATACACACAAATATATGTTTTTTTAACCCTTTTATTGTTTCCAATACTCCATGTTAATCCTCGACTTAATATCCTGTGAAAGAGATTCCCCAATTACCAATGTTCACCGTTACTACTACAGCATGCAAAATATCATGCATAATGCACAGTATTTCATATAGTAAAACCAGTCCCATGCTGCATCACCACTCCAGGGTTCGCTCAGTATCACTCTGAGACCACCCTCTGTAAGCAGACTCAGCACGGTTGTTTTAGTCCACACCAGAATACGATTGATGGGTTCACATCTACCTAAAATAACACCAGAGTCTGAAAAAACTGGTTCAAGTGAACTAGGTGTGAGAATGCCTATAATCAACATTACAAAAATGATATTGCTTCAACAAGCTATAACACTAGCAAAGTAACAGATGAGTGTCTGCTTTTTATATTTTATATTTTTACTCATATTCCACAATATTTACTTGTTTAGTTTACCCTTTTTTGAATTAAAACAAACAAACAAAAGTATCTAATCTATTCTTCTAATCCTTATAACTATATATATCAATGCAACAATAGGCTAAAATGCAATAACTCATGGGGAATTTTGAAATTAAGATTAAAACTGACTCACTACCAGTTAATACTATAAAATGATATTAAAAACTCAGAATCAATGTCTCCATGATGGGACAGTTAACTTTGTGAGCTGGAATGTTAAAGGCCTGAACCACGACTTAAAGAGAAAGAAAGTATGCTCTCACCTAACTGGCTTAAACGCTAAAATAGTATTTTTACAGGAGACCCACTTACTAAGCAAGGATCAGTTCAGACTACAAAAAGACTGGACTGGCCAAATGTTCCGTTCTAGCTTTATAAAGAAAACTAGAGGGGTGGGAATTCTCATACACAGAACAGTTCCATTTGTAGCATCAGATGTAGTATCGGACCCTGAAGGGAGATATGTGATGGTCATGGGCAACTTACTTAACAGAAAAATGATTTTGATAAATGTTTATGCACCCAAAGTCGATGATAAAGAATTCATGCAAAATCTATTTGCATCCATTCCCAATGTGAACACTCATAAAATTATAATGGCTGGGGACTTTAATTGTGTTTTAAATCCACTCTTAGATAGGACTCCTGTGACTGGGGGGACGACATCTAACACTGCAAAGACAATTACACAGTTTTTAAATGACCACAACTTATCAGACTCCTGGAGGTTTCTTAACCCAAACTCAAGAACATATTCGTTCTACTCACCAGTGCATTATAGCTACTCAAGAATTGATTATTTTTTTATAGATAATAATTTCCTGCCTACGATTAAATCGTGCAAATATGACACAATTGTTATCTCCGACCATGCCCCTCTAGTCTTGGAGCTAAAATCATTAAGCCCCTCACACTCACCTTGCAGATGGCGTCTTAACCCTCTTCTATTGGCTGACGAGAACTGCACAGAATTTATATCCAAACAAATCAGCTTCTTCCTAGAGACAAACACGCCCACAGAGGTTTCTGCAGGAACACTCTGGGAAACTCTAAAGGCCTTCTTAAGAGGACAGATTATTTCATATCTTTCCCAAAGAAATAAATTAGAAACCAAGAAAGTGTCAGAGCTAAGAAGCGAAATTACTAGAATAGATGAAGAACAAGCCAGGCGTCCAAGTGAAGCTCTTCACAGGAAAACGCAGGCCCTGCATACAGAACTTAACATCTTAACAACTAAAGAAACTGAACAACTTATTTATAAGTCAAGACATCATTACTATGAACATGGAGAAAAAGCTAATAAGCTTTTAGCTCAACAAATTCACAAACAAGAAGTTCGCAATGCAATACCAGTAATCACCAACACGAATGGAGAAGAAATCATTGACCATAAAAATATAATGCACGCATTTAGAGATTATTATAAATCCTTATATTCTACTGAGTTCAAAGAAGACAACACACAATCTAATGCATTTCTGGATACATTACAGACAACACAAATAGATGCTTTAAGTGCTGAGGAACTGGATAAACCTCTGACGCTAACAGAATTACTAGATGCTATAAAGTCACTTCAAAGTGGGAAATCAGCAGGCCCTGATGGTTACCCTGCAGAATTTTATAAGAAATTCTCCACTCAGCTAGCTCCCCTCTTATTGGCAACATTTACAGAAGCTAGAAACAACCAAATACTACCTCAAACATTTCGTCAAGCATTAATCACTCTCTTTCCTAAACAAAATAAGAACTTGTTACAATGTGCATCATACAGACCAATTTCACTCCTGAATAATGATGTTAAGATACTCTCAAAAATTCTAGCTAGAAGGATGGAGAAAGTGCTGCCCTCAGTAATATCACAGGATCAAACTGGATTTATTAAAGGCCGACACCTATCTTTCAATCTCCAACGCATGTTTAATGTTATATATTCACCGGCAAAATCAAACACCCCAGAGATATTACTATCATTAGATGCAGAAAAAGCATTTCATATGATTGAATGGAACTACCTTTTCACTGCATTGGAGAAATTTGGGTTTGGCCCGAATATTTGTGCATGGATCAAACTACTGTATACCAGTCCAGAAGCTTCAGTTTGTATTAACAACATTTGCTCAGACTACTTTAAGCTAGAATGTGGTACCAGACAAAGATTTCACTTGTCACCACTGCTGTTTGCAATCGCCATTGAACCACTGGCGGTTCACTGTCGAAATTCTTATCAGATAAAGGGGATTATCAGAGAAGGACTGGAACAGAAAATTTCTCTATATGCAGATGATATGGTTTTGTATATATCAGACCCAGAAAACACTGTGCCTGCAGTTCTAACAGCACTAACAGAATTTCAGAAGATATCCGGTCTCAGAATTAATCTGAATAAAAGTATACTCTTTCCAGTGAATTCACAAGCATATAATATTAGATTGGACACCCTACCTTTTACCATAGCAGATCAGTTTAAATACCTAGGGGTTAATATCACAAGTAAACATAAGGCTCTTTATCAACAAAATTTTGCCGTCTGTATGGAAAAAATTAAGCAAGACTTGCATAGATGGTCAACCCTTCATCTCACTCTAGCTGGAAGAATTAACGTTGTTAGGATGAATATCCTTCCTAAACTTCTTTTTTTATATCAAAACATTCCAATATATATCAATAAATCATTTTTTAAGCAATTAGATTCAACAATAACCTTATTCATTTGGAACTCAAAACACCCACGTATCCGAAGAGCGACCCTACAAAGACCTCAGGCAGAAGGTGGCATGGCTTTACCTAATTTTCAGTTTTATTACTGGGCAGCAAACATACAAGCCATAAAAACCTGGACACAAAAAAATGAACATACACAGGCTTGGCTCGCAATAGAAGTAAAATCCTGTAGTACTTTATACTCCCTGCTCTGGGCGCCAATAAATGCAAGTTATTGCAAATATACTAATAACCCAATTGTGCTTTACTCACTCAGAATATGGAACCAACTTAGAAAGCATTTTAAGATGGAAAATCTTTTATCCGCGGCACCTCTGCAAGAGAACCACCTCTTTCAACCCTCGTAAACATATCCAGTTTTTAATACCTGGAAAAGTTTTGGGATTAAAATGCTCAGAGATCTATATATATAGACATCATATTTGCATCTTTTGAACAATTACGTTCCAAATTCAACCTCCCAGCTACACATTTCTTTCACTATCTTCAAATTAGAAATTTTGTTAAACAGAAACTGCCCGATTTTCCTCACCTCGTACCCTCGACCATGCTGGAAAAAATACTGCTCAATTTCGAGGAATTAAACACCATTTCCGCATTATATAAAATCTTATTAGAGTCCCTACCTTTCAAAGACCCAAGAGGACATTGGGAAGAAGATCTCTTAATCAATATATCAGAAAAGGAGTGGAAGGTAGCAAAACAGAGAATTCACTTGAGCTCCATATGCGTAAAGCATAGAATTATTCAACTAAAAATTATATATCGAGCTCATCTGTCTCGCTTAAAACTGTCCAAAATGTTTCCAGGGCAAGATCCAACCTGAGAACGCTGCAACCAAGCTCCTGCCTCACTGTTTCACATGTTTTGGGCCTGCACCAAACTAACATCATTTTGGACCAAAATTTTTAAGTGCCTTTCAGGCAGCCTTGGGGTCACAATCCCTCCTAACCCATTAACAGCTGTGTTCAGTGTTCTTCCAGACGGACTTGAAGTGGAGAAGGACAAGCAAATGGTGATTGCATTCACTACACTTTTGGCACGCAGACTTATTTTGTTAAATTGGAAGAATCCTAACTCTCCTCTGATAAGTCAGTGGGAAACCAATGTTTTATATTATTTGAAACTGGAAAAAATCAAATTCTCAGTTAGAGGATCTGTACAGAATTTTTTCAAAACCTGGCTGGATCTAATCAAAATTATTTTAGAATAAGAGAAATAACTATTACCGCATTTATTTTCCTTCTCCATTTTTTATTTACCTATATATATTTCTTCCTTTCTTTTGTTTATTGTTGCCTTATTAAAAAGCCCTAAGCAATTCTCCTTTGGCTAAGTTCTCCTTCTCAGGGGTGGGGTTTGATTTGTCTTAATTTTTTTTTTGTTATAAATTGATCTATTTGTATGAAATGATTACAATATAATTAATAAATAAAATTTAAAAAAAAAAAGAATTAAAACAAACTACATGACAAACTGGCATCTTCAATTCACTTTACTCATGTACAAGAAACACAAATAAGCTCTATTACAGAATAAGTGTCTAAAAGTCACAATGATTGACCCTATACAGTAATCACTGAAGCCTCATCTGACTATATGTTATCCAAAAAGTAGATACTCAGGAAAGGAACGTGAGACTAGACACTAAAAAAATGTCTTAAAGCAGAACTGACAGAAACAAGAAAGACAATGCTGTTAAGAGGCAATGTTAAAAAGTTAAAAGACTGACAAACAAATCAGTTACTGATGACTTTCTGATGCTGACTTGTATTTAATTACAATAATGATTCTACAAGCTGTATTAAACACATTTAGTTATTAGTAGGGTTATTCATTACTTTATTGTGTTCATATTTAAATACAATTTTTTAAACAGATTTTGGAAGTGTTGATGGCTGTTGCTTTCAATTCACTTATGTTATCTTTTAAGTGCCTATGAACTGATGTTTGTACCTTTGTTAAAGAACTCATTCACTTAGGACTTGAATTCTGGAATGCATAGTTTAACACAGATAAACAAGCGAGTTATCATTTTGTGGGATACTTTATGCAATTTCATCACTTTGTACCTGACTTGAACTTACATAGTAGTGCATTTTGTGTCTTGTTGCTTGGGGGCAGCCTGTCATTTGCAAAGCCTGTTTTTATCTAATTGCTATAATTTAAAACTACTACTGTGTAATAATATTCAACCATGCAGTGAACTGACTGAAAGTGATAAAAAGTGGTAACTGAACAAATAAGCAGCTTGAAAGTGGTAGAGGCTGTAATCCAAAAAAATGAGACAAAAAGAGAGTACACAAGTAGTAGCATTAGCCACCAGCAATCACTGGACTGAAATGAACCACTAATTAACTAACTAACCAAATGAAGGTTTTGAAAGTCTGGAGCTGCAGCAGCTCTATGTCTCTTCTGAGCCCTGCCAGCAGAGACCATGCAGCAGCTTAGACCTTGAGAGAGCAGCATAACCTCATCCTCTAAGCTGGAGATGGTGAGACACCCAGATCGTGCGGTCTTTCAGTAGCTCATTTTGCCCTACAATGAAAGGACTTTGAAACACAGCATTGCAGCATTTTTTGCAGAAGGCAGTGTACCTGGGAGCCACTGCTGTTAACAAACAGTCATCAATCACTGAACAGTACAAATTTTCCATCCTGAATATTCAGAAGCTAAGCAATGATTTCTTCATGGTTATCTAGCATTTAAAACATTCCACATTAAATTTAATCTACCTTTGAATCTGTTCCATCTGGGGGTATGTGGGTGTTGTGTTTTCTTAAAATATTCTAATTATCTTTTGCAATTGAAATTTGGTAAAAAAAATGTTTAGATTGTATAAAGCAGGGAAGTAATGCATAAAGATCCACATTTGGGAAGTCCACAGTAAGTACCTGATAACCATTAGATAAATATGATATTAAGCAGGCTCAGTTTAGTGGGAGATTTTGGTAATTTCTAACTGAATCCCAGTTGCTACAAATCCCATTGTCACCAGTGAACTAGATTCACCAATGATAAGAAGTCAAATAGAATACGTATTCTATTTTGTTGTTTTATTTCTATTTAATTCCATTTTATTGTCCCAGAGGAAAAAATTGGTTTTTCAATTAATTTTATAGAGCGGCCACAATGTGCAGTAAAATTAAAAACACATCAACAAAGAACACAGTCATCAAACATAAACTTTGCCCAAGTAACTAAAGGCAGTATTGCCTTGTGGTATAACATTAGATCATACATATAGTATTTACATATACAAATTAAACCAAGGTGCGGCATGGTGGCGCAGTGGTAACGCTGCTGCCTCGCAGTTAGGAGACCCGGGTTCGCTTCCCGGGTCCTCCCTGAGTGGAGTTTGCATGTTCTCCCCATGTCTGCATGGGTTTCCTCCCACAGTCCAAAGACATGCAGGTTAGGTGCATTGGCAATTGCCTGGTGTGTGTGTGTGTGTGTGTGTGTGTGTGTGTGTGCGCCCTGCGGTGGGCTGGCACCCTGCCCGGGGTTTGTTTCCTGCCTTGCGCCCTATGTTGCCTGGGATTGGCTCTGTAGTTAGGATATAACGGGTTGGATAATGGATGGAAATTAAACCAATATTAAGACCTGAATAGTGTTTGATGCAAATAATAACTGATCATCTCATGACTTACATTTTAGGATGTAAACTTTAAGTTATTTAGAAGATTAATAGCAGTTGGCATAAAGGAGTATTTGAACCAGACGCTTTTTATCCTTGAAACCCTGAACCTGTGACCTGATGGTAAAGTTTGAAATTGAGAATGTAGAAAATGAGTCCCATCTGACACAGTACACCATGCTTTTCCTAATACTTGCTTATTAAACAGGTTTATCAACTTGGACTTCAAGTCAAGTCAAGTCAAGTCAGGTCAGGTTGGGGAGCATGCACTGGTACAGTGCGTTGCCGCACCCACTACACGACGAAACAACTCAGGATCCCAGTTTGCAACCCCCCAGGCAGACAAGCGGTCCAGTCCCACCCTCCGGAAATGAATACCTGCTGTAGCCAGGTGTTACGTGGGCGACCCCTTGGCCTGGTCCAGCCACTCGGGTCCCCAATAATGAGGATCTTACAAGCCAGATCACCCTTGGGGAAACGAGCCACATGGCCGTAGTGCCGTAACTGACACTCCCTCACAATGCAGGTAATGTGCCTCATTCAGGACTCCATGAGCAACCGCTCATTCGACATAAAGTCAAACCAACGGTACCCAAGGATTTTCCAGAGAGACACAATACCAAAGGATTTCACTGGCTCATAACTTCCATTTTTGTTATGCTGCCATCCCAGTCTTTAAATCAGAGGTTCATATACATCTCATATAGTTAGAGTATTGTCATATGCTCTCCTTCAGTCCTGAATTTAGTTTTCTACTCGGCAGATATTTCTTAGTTTTCTATTATGATGCTGTTGTAATTCTAGAGAAATCCAATAAGTTCTTTTCTTGATCTAGCACATCAAGTCAAGTTGGGGAGCATGCACAGGCATAGTGTGTTGCCGCACCCACTACACGACAAAACAACTTGGGATCCCGGTTTGCAACCCCCCAGGCAGACACACGGTCCGTCCCACCCTCTGGAAATGACCCTCTATCTGCTGCAGCCAGGTGTTACGTGAGCGAACCCTTGGCCTAGTCCAGCCACTCGGGTCCCCAACAATGAGGATCTTACAAGCTGGATCACCCTCGGAGAAACGCGTCACATGGCCGTAGTGCCGTAACTGACACTCCTTCACAATGCAGGTAATGTGCCTCATTTGGGACTCCATGAGCAACAGCTCATTTGACACAAAGTCAAACCAATGGTACCCAAGGATTTTCCGGAAAGACACAGTACCAAAGGAGTCCAGTCTTCGTCTCAGGTCACTGGAGAGCGTCCATGTCTTGCAACCATATAGTAAGACAGGAAGCATCAGGACTCTAAAGACATGGACCTTTGTTCTTTTGCGTAGATATCAGGAGCGTCACACACACCTTTCCAGTGAGACCTTGTATTTTACTACTCCTCTTTACAATTTGATTCCTGTTTTTTTTTTTTTTGCTGATAGTAAGATTTCCAAATCAAGCCAGCAGAACATAAGTAAAGACAGAAACAGATGTAGACTTAATAGACTCAGCTTCCTTAGACAGTAGAGGTGCTGCTGTCTCTTTTTGCTTCTGTATTTTCATTAAAAGTCAGGTTTGAGCCTATTATTGTCTCCAGATATAACTGTCAACTATCTTCACTGTCTGCCTTTACTGTCTTTGATGATTGTTTCTTGTGGGAAAATGGTGTTTCTTCTAAAATTGATTATTATTCCCTCAGTTTTTATAGCATTTAGGTGTAGGAAAGGCTCATCACACCAGTTAACAAAATCACGACTAGTTTCAATCTCATTAAGTAGGCTTACAACCGTTGAGTCTTTAGCAGATTTTAAGATTTTAGGACGACAACCATTGGTGTACCAAGTGTACGAAAGAGGTGATAGAACACAACCCTGAGGGGTTATTCTATTGATGACTGAAATAAAGTGTATATCACTTCCTAGGTTGTAATATTACAATTCCTAATTATATAAACCAAGCTATGCAAGCAGAAATAAAAGTAAAACATCTCCTTACAGTCAGGATAGCCAGCATTGTGACTAAATTGGACTCTTGCTAACAATCAAGCATTTGCCACTAGTGTGAATGTCACTATCAATAATATTCATTTTCAAAAATTTGAGGTATAGTATTAAGAAAGCCTTTACAAGATGCAGTCATTTAATTGTGCATGGCCATATCTCAAAATTGCATACAGTCAACCTGTGGACTGTATACTCATTAATTTACCACAACTTCTTATTGTAATAAAGAGTAATTTGGGGCCAAAATCTGTCCTGAACCAACTCTGAAATGAATGCCAGTCCATCACATGGCACACATGTACTTGTTATTGTTTCAATAATGCTGGATTTTGAAATGGATTAATTTTGGAAGATTTACTACATTAGATTTTGTTTTTTGTATTGTTTTCTTTATGTGTTTTGTTAATTTTGTGTCTTTTTATGTCTTTAGATATTTTCAATTCTGTACAGTTTGTTTTTAAATTAAACATATCAGTTAAAACTGTAATTTTGAGCCAGGAGTTTGGCAGTTGCCCTCTCCCTTGTAAGATTTATTGGCTTTGGCTCCCTTTGGTCTGTGTTGGACACTGCTTCGCAAGTTTTGGGGGCCATGTCTACTTTGTGCTACTGAGGCCTGCTTGCTTTTTTCAGGCAAATCTAGAGTACAGGCATGATTTTGAGATTAAGTCCTACTTTAAGTTTTGAAGAGATTGCAATGACAACATGCAGCATCTAGGAAAGCAGCTCAGTAATTTGTATCTTGCAAAATTGGTTATTGCAATATTTTAATGGCTGTTCAAATACTCCTTTTAGAACTCTGGTTCTTAAATTTCTACACTGTCATACAGTTATGGTAATTAAATTCAAAACCTTGATGCTGTTTGAATGTGCTTCTTTCTCATACAACATAACTTTCTGAAAGTGGCTTATTTTTAAAATATTTTAGGCAAAATACATATGTTTGAGACATTGTAAGCCTACAACTACACCCCTGACATTTGGAATGTGCAAAACAAGAAATGTACACTGCTCAAAAATCCCCAGGATAAATAAATCATCTTTAGTAGGTAGTATTTAGAAATTGGTCCCCAAACTCTGGGATGACCTGCTTGCCAATCCTAAAGGTATCCTATTGAAAACTCCACCAAACTGAAGGTAGGTTTTTTCAGCATTACATATTTTACATATTTTTTACAGTTAACAATAAAGAATTTTCATATTCTGTTACTAAGTGATATGTTTCAGGCAGGAACGCTCCCCTGGCTGATGTTCACATTCCTTTTTTATGTCTTTTTTGATAATTATTGATTGATTTGTTAATGTTAATATTGTTATTGATGTTAATTATTTGTATCATGCTGTGTTTCTTATTAGTTCTGTGTATTATTTAATTTCTATGTGTTTATGTATTTTCTGTTATGTATGTTGCATTTTGTGGGTGATTCCCCAAAAAACAGGGCCACCTGTGTAGTAACTCGACATGTGAGAGACCAAGTAGGCAAGTCTCCACAGGGGAAGATCAAACTCTGCAGGGGGTAGCTGTGAGCACTGAAGGTGCTTAAAAATGTGTGCGATGAACAGCACTGCAGTTTGGACGGTCTGACTTGGATTCTGAAAAGGAAAGAAGGTGGCCAGTGTGGTGTAAAGACTCATAAGGACAACGATCCTACTTGAAGATGAACAGGATGAGCAGTGGACCTTCCTGGACCTCTCAGTGAGGTCGTAGAACCACATGGATTTCTCCCAGCTAATCCGCAAAGATCAGGCTATGCTACAGATAATGACATCATAGCATCTAACTAATCAGCAGCAGCCTGGAGCATTTCAAATTTCAGTGTTCTTATGGAATTTGTGAATTACGGTTGTGTGCCCCTACCTACTCCCACACCTACGGTCATAACATCAAAACTAACAATGGTAAGTTGGTCAAATAGTTGTGCTAAATGTTTGAGACAGGTGATGATAGCATAGAATTTCTAGAAATTAGTTACATTTTTTAGCATGAAACATGGAGAACTATAAAGTGCATCTGGAAAGTATTCACAGCGCATCACTTTTTCCACATTTTGTTACGTTACAGCCTTATTCCAAAATGGATTAAATTCATTTTTTTCCTCAGAATTCTGCACACAACACCCCATAATGACAACATGAAAAAAGTTTTCTTGAGGTTTTTGCAAATTTATTAAAAATAAAAAAACTGAGAAATCACATGTACATAAGTATTCACAGCCTTTGCTCAATACTTTGTCGATGCACCTTTGGCAGCAATTACAGCCTCAAGTCTTTTTGAATACGATGCCACAAGCTTGGCACACCTATCCTTGGCCAGTTGCGCCAGTTCCTCTTTGCAGCACCTCTCAAGCTCCATCAGGTTGGATGGGAAGCATCGGTGCACAGCCATTTTAAGATCTCTCCAGAGATGTTCAATCGGATTCAAGTCTGGGCTCTGGCTGGGCCACTCAAGGACATTCACAGAGTTGTCCTGAAGCCACTCCTTTGATATCTTGGCTGTGTCCTGCTGAAAGATGAACCGTCGCCCCAGTCTGAGGTCAAGAGCGCTCTGGAGCAAGTTTTCATCCAGGATGTCTCTGTACATTGCTGCAGTCATCTTTCCCTTTATCCTGACTAGTCTCCCAGTTCCTGCTGCTGAAAAACATCCCCACAGCATGATGCTGCCACCACCATGCTTCACTGTAGGGATGGTGCCAGGTTCCCCCCAAATGTGATGCCTGGCATTCACACCAAAGAGTTCAATCTTTGTCTCATCAGACCAGAGAATTTTCTTTCTCATGGTCTGAGAATCCTTCAGGTGCCTTTTGGCAAACTCCAGGCGGGCTGCCATGTGCCTTTTACTAAGGAGTGGCTTCCGTCTGGCCACTCTACCATACAGGCCTGATTGGTGGATTGCTGCAGAGATGGTTGTCCTTCTGGAAGGTTCTCCTCTCTCCACAGAGGACCTCTGGAGCTCTGACAGAGTGACCATCGGGTTCTTGGTCACCTCCCTGACTAAGGCCCTTCTCCCCTGATCGCAGAGTTTAGATGGCCAGCCAGCTCTAGAAAGAGTCCTGGTGGTTTTCGAACTTATTTCACTTACGGATGATGGAGGCCACTGTGCTCATTGGGACCTTCAAAGCAGCAGAAATTTTTCTGTAACCTTCCCCAGATATGTGCCTCGAGACAATCCTGTCTCGGAGGTCTACAGACAATTCCTTTGACTTCATGCTTGGTTTGAGCTCTGACATGAACTGTCAACTGTGTGACCTTGTATAGACAGGTGTGTTCCTTTCCAAATCATGTCCAACCAACTGAATTTACCACAGGTGGACTCCAATTAAGCTGCAGAAACATCTCGAGGATGATCAGGGGAAACAGGATGCACCTGAGCTCAATTTCGAGCTTCATGGCAAAGGCTGTGAATACTTATGTACATGTGCGTTCTCAATTTTTAGATTTTTAATAAATTTGCAAAAATCTCTAGTAAACGTTTTTCACCTTGTCATTATGGGGTGTTGTGTGTAAAATTCTGAGGAAAAAAATTAATTTAATCCATTTTGGAATAAGGCTGTAACATAACAAAATGTGGAAAAAGTGATGCACTGTGAATACTTTCCGGATGCACTGTATTTGATCATACTCCCAATTCACCTAAGACTACCACAAATGACAGTTTGTCCATTTTTAGGCATAAATCTGGTATAACCAGTAACCCATACTTAGGGTATTTTTTTACAAATAATACATTATATGATAGGACAATAGTATTCAATAGTGCATTGGATGTTGCCACAAGTTTGTATAATACCATTGACCGATTCTTCAAGATCAGGCCACTGTTCAGCCTCCTGATTACTGCCTTCAGGAGTGAGCCACAGACCTCCAAGCAGTCTGTGGATGAGGTCATGATTGCCTACAAAGGCAAGACAGCTGGCAACCTAGTGCAGTACATCAAGAACAAGCCAGACAAATGGGGCATGAGGTAATTTGCCAGAGCTTCTAAGGATGGCTTTGTTCAGGACATGCTGCTATACTAGATGAAGAATATCCTGGAGGCCCAAGGTGTCCCCCTGACACCTGAACAAAAAAACATAGGTGCCACCAGCCAGATAGTCTCCTTCCTGGCCAGCACCATGCCTTCCTCCACCACCATAGCCATCTTTACAGACATCTTCTTCACAAGCCTGGAAATGGTGTAGCACCACAAGGACAAGAACTACAGGTACACATGGACAGCCTGGGACAACTGAATAGGCAAGCCTCCACACAAATTAGGAATTTCCAAGTATTTTAATCAGTGCCCTATAAAGGGTTAGGTGCCATGATGCACTTGAATTTATGAAAATACAGGAGGTACGAATATAAAATATGAAACACACACAGGAGATGTGAGTGAACAAGACTGGACACAAGTGCCTGATACGCTAAGAGACTTGTAGCAAAATGTTACACAGTGTTCTTTTTTCTTAGTAAATAGAGAAGTACATATTAACATATAACAATTAAGAGTACATTCATATATCTGTTAATCATAGCTGTCAATTACACGTATGTATTATAAGTTAGATATATACTGTACCCATATACGGTTAGCAGTGCAATCGGTTTTGTTTATAACACACATGATGCATGGATATAATTACACCCACTATGGCTGTCGGACATAAGATCGATCAGACATCTTAACAACTACCACTACAGACCTCGGACATATGTATGATCAGACATACACTGATGGATACCTGTACAGGCTGAAGAAACACACAGACTCTTCGGGTTCATTGAAAGTGCTTGGTGGTTTTAGTGAGTTCTCTTGTAATTACTGTAAATTATTGTTTATTCTCTGGATTTTCTGCTATGCTCTGTTTTTGAAATTGTGTTTTTGGGACTTGTTTGCTTTGCATTGTCTTTGTTGTTCAGGGTGACACCTTCTGGGGCATAATACTCTTTGGAGTTTCTTGTGCTGCACAGCATTCGTGAAAATATATTTTGTTTTAAGATTCTTCAACTGCCCTTTAAGTTTTACAAGCTGAAGGCTGATGGATTCTTCCTCTTATAGGGATTTTTTTAGAGGTTTGTGCTAAGAAACATGCTAGTTTCATGACATTAATTCCCTTCTATTCTCTCTTTTTCTAAGAGTCTTATGGCTCTTTGAGTTATTGCAGTTCTGGTCCTTGCTAAAACCAATGACAGGACTAATATTTTGTCTATAACAAACAGTGAAATTTTGCTAGAGTCACCGATATTTGCTTCAAAAGGGAAAGTTGAATTATCAGTTGGTCAAAAGATGAAAATTCTGAATTGTACTTTTCTTTTCTGGTCCTGCTTCATAGATCCAGCATCCTAGGTTTGAATCCCATGCCTGGTTCTTGCTTGTGTCGTGTATGCATATCCTCCCCACCCAGTTTTCAATGTCTTCGGAGATGTCTGGGTTAAGTCAATAGACAATGTCAAATTGTGCTGTTTGTTGGTATGTGCCAGAGTGTGCAGTGGACTATTACCCTGTTGAAGGCTATTTTCTACTTTGTGCCCAGTTCTTTCAGGATACACCTTGTCCTTTTGACCCCAATTTAAATAAATTCAAAATGTTGTTATTTTATGTATTGCTGCAGGGGAAACAGAATGGTAAAGTGGTTTGCACTTCTGACTCACAGATCCAAAATCTTGTTTTTAAATCATAGCCCGGGGATGATTTGTATGGAGTTTGCACACAATATTCAAATTAATTTAATTACACTGAAATGAACTAAAACTTTCCTGATTAATAACATTATATCTGATATAAGGATTGAACACTGTTATCTTACTTAAAATTAGCATTAATGTTTCAGAGATGATTCCCTGAGCCAAAAGTGAAGTGGATAGTCTTTCTGTAATCAGTCAAGGAACAATATTTGGAAGAGATTTTAATCAAGAACTGAAAATCAACTTGGAAATCACAGCAATTGGGTTGATCAGTTTTCTGTGGTGCAGCTATAGAAAACTTAATTAAATTATTAATAGTAATGCTCATCCTCTAAAATGTAAGCTGAAGGCACTGAAATGACTTTTCCACAGGAAGTATACATTTTTTGCATTTAAACATTATTGGTTAAAAGATCTTTCTTAAGATAAAAAGTGACATGATTTTAGCCTATATATCATTAAAAGCTGAAATTTCAAAAAGGAAGTGTAGAATTATGTTTACATGATATCTTTCATTAAGCATTTTAGTTGTAATCTGACCAACTGAATTTCACATTCAAGGATAATAAAGTTTATCCTGACCTAACTAATATTTATTAGAAAAGAAGAAAGCATATTTATACTATGCATGATTTAAAGACTTTCCTGGAATTACTCCTCATCCATAGCTGAAATTTTTCCAATCTTTTATTAAACTTTGCAACAATGTTATATTATATATCTGCATAATGTAGTAGGGTTCTTTGAAACAGTACTCACATAATCACATTTTAAATATTATTACTCATTTTGTTGATATTCAAAACCAATTGATTTTTCCCCAAAATAAAAATAAACTCAGTTTACTAGCCCTAGCACCATATTGAGGCATTGTGCCCTACAATGATGGTGGCTTATTGTCACTAGCTGGCATAAACGCCACTTAGTCATGTTAAGGCCTTATTCCTATTCCACATATTGAAAGTGTCTTTAACATTTGAATTTTACAAGTATGTTTTTAGAAGTAGATATGCAAATAAATTGTGAAATAACAATTACAACTGAGTGTTTAAGCACAGCATTACTTTGTGATACACAGTAACAATACACCTAGTTACTCTGTATATACATGTAATTACCTGGTAAGTACAGTGCAATTAGTGACATCTAATTTAAAGTGATACCATTAAATTAAAATAAACAACAGTTTTGAAATAATGGATTTCCAGTGATTTTTTAATTAAGTTAAATTAAATCAGTATTGAAAAATTAGTTTTAGGGCAGCATGGTAAACCCCCGGGCTACAAACAACCAAGAGTAAGCAAGCAACTTTGGCTCCACAAAAATATTCTTGTCTGTCTGTTAAAAAATTCTTAATTCTGACTTGTGTGACATGCCAATATATTGCAGCTGGCATTGGTACACACGTACAGGCCCAATTATCTAAGCAATTTGAAACTGCTACTGTGTAGTATAATGATGGATAGAAAAAAATATTTAGATTGGTAATTTCATACTACACACTGATCAGCCTTTTGCCTACCAAAGTTGAATATGCATATTATTAACAGAGGTAGAAGTATCTTAACCATTATAAGCCATGTTATACATTGGCATTCCCTTATTTGGTCAATGGTTGATGATTGGAAAGAGCAGACAATCAAATTTTCTTTGCATTTTATAGAATATCATACTGCATAACCAAAGGTATTTTTATGCAATAAGCATTTTGTCCAATACTTTAAAGTATAACATTTTTTATAAGTTAACTTCTTAATGGAATTTGGATCCATTGAACATCTGGAGCATCTGCCTTTTTAGTGACTGCTACAACATATGGAATACAAAATGTATGAAACATTCAACAATCTTATTAAGCAAAAGAACTTTAATATCCACTAGGCACAGTACCAGTTGAGGACTGGTAATAGAATATTTTAAAAATATTTCTTTCTCTTCCCTTTGTGTACCTTCACTTCCTTCCCTCTGTATTTGTGTGTGTGTGTGTGTGTGTGTTCATCGGTGCTACCTCTCTCGAGTGTCTTCCTGTAAAGCCTACTTCTCAGACTGTCATTATTTTTTGCCTTTCTTGCCTGCTGTCCAGATTTATTCTTTCAGTCTTTAAAGGTGCCTCTCTCAGCATGCCACATATGCTTTTACTTCTCCTTGTGCATCTCACACTTCCTCTTTTGTTGTAGCACCAAAGCCAAACTGACCAATCAGATTGCTCAGAGGGACTGGACACCTAGACTTTAGTGTTATTTTATATAGTAGAAAGATTTTTTTTAAATAAATTGCCTTCATACAAAATGAAAGTTGTTTGCACTCTTATGTATGATTTTTGAAAACATATTGCCTTCATATTTCACTAAGGTTGTTTGTATTCTCATATACATATGTGGACACAGATATGCTGAAACAAGAATTCACTAAAGTGACAGCAGCATATAGGACACTAGCTGTCCAAACGTAATAGAATTATTCTGCTTGACACACTCATGTTCAAGTCATTCTCTTGTTTAAAATGATTCAAGAAGTGAAACTGATTTTTAACGTAGTAAAAGTCAAACTAGGCTATGTTTACTTTCCAAAGAGTATGTATTTAATTTCCCTGTATTAAATAAAATAGCAAAAAACAAATCCCACACTTAAAAACCACTTAGCATGTATATTGAGGTTTACAGCATGAAGTTTTATTATCCTTTTCATATGTGGTTATTAAAAGCTGAGAAGTGAGCAGCAAATTTGAAAGTATGCTATTAAGGCTCTTGGTCTAATGACTGTGATTTACTAATTATGCCTTTATCTTCTTAATAGTGTTCTGGTTGCATCGTTTATGGAAAGTTTTGATTTTCACAGTGAAAAATGTGCAACCCCCTCATCTACTTATTATCTGTAAGATTACTTAAGGAAAACCAAAACAAGTAAGCAGTTGTGATTTTGACTGTTTCTCTCTACACAATGTCGAATGCAGAATGAAGCATGGTCTTTCACTGTATATGCTGTAGTCTAATATAATAGGCACCCCTACAAATGATTTATTTTCCTGTCAACTTTCAAATGTCAACATTCAACCAGATTAATAATTATTATTAAAGAGTGATGAATGATGTAGAACACCTAATGTTAAAAATGTGAACTGTGCCCTCTAATAAGTTTAAAATACAGTATTTTTCACAAACAAAATCTGCAGTTTACAATAGTAACAGGCATTGGCTTTGCCCTGCAAGATGATTAAGTAATAAATATCATATAGACCAGCAAAATAGTTGATTACAGCATTTTACTTCAGTACAGTGTACTACATCAAACTTGGTCCATTTTTGCGGTGACTAATTGTGAACAAATTCTACATGACATTTCCATTATTGGCAACCATTTTTTTTTCTTTTTAAATATGATTTCTGAAATGTCTGACTGCTGTAAAATTACCATGTCAAGCTTCCAATGCAAATTAAAGACAAATTCAAAACATTACACACCCTCAGAAAAACTCCTCTATTCATCAGTCCAGAGTCACAGACAAATGTATTCTGTAAAAGACTACAACTAGTGGAAGCATATTATGGCTAACAGCAGACATAAGGAAGCCACCTTTGGTAAATGTATCAAATGCTATAAAATATTATTGACAATACAGTTTCAGTCATTCGGACTAATAGAGATATTATTTTGCAAATGATTAGTTTTGCACAAACATTCTCAAACTCATTTAATCTACTCAGAGGCACAGGGGGCCTCAGCCAATCCCAACAGAGCTTGACACAAGATGTAATACAACTCTGGACAATGTTACCAGTCCATTGCAGGGCACACACACTCACACTCACACTCACACTGGGGTTATTTTAGAGCCACTTGTACATCTATGGGATGTTAGAGGGAAATCGGACAACTTGGAGGAAAAGCCATGAAAACACAGGGAGAGGATTCAAAGCCCAACCACTAGATATGAAAGGTAACAGCGCCAACTACAGTGACCATACCCCACTAGTTGAGTACATCTTTCTCTAAAATGATTTTCACAGTTAATATTTACATCTTACTAAGCTTCTATTAACTTCAAAATAGCAGAACAAGTTAACATATTATGCATTCATGATACACAGATTGAACTATTACTTCAAATACCCACAACATTGTTAAAATACAGTACAAAGCTGAATAATTGAACCATATATCTGTGCCAGGAACAAAGCAGCACACTTACATTTATAATAAGAACTGAAAATGAAAGATTCACTAACTAAAACAATTTATCAAAAATAAGTCATTAATTGGCTAACTACATTAAATGTTGTATCACACCTCTTTCATATTATTTATGCATTGTGTATTTTTACAGATGATTGTCATTAATGTCACCCAGCCATGTTTTACTCATGCTTATGAAAACATATATCTTTAGGAAGTTAGGATGACCAGATTATCAAGAGAAAATCCACATGTACATTATATGAACAAGAAAACCAATTATATTGCACTCGTGGTGTCAGTCGCATGCGCATGAGAGACAGTTTAAGGGCTCAGGTGATGGTAATTCTCCACCAATCCAGGGGGTGGTACTGTGTGATAATGGTCTCTCTTTTCCTCCCTCTGTAGACCATTACATTGACAGCTCTCCTGTAACAACGACACTTCTGGTGTCCATCCACCTGGACCCTCCTCTTACTTCCCAGTTGCCATATGACTGGAAGTCCCACCATATTGTGCAGTCTGAATAGAACTCTAGTCTGAGAATACTTGATTTCGCATTTTCACACGCTTTATTTTGATTTAAAATCAATTTTTAATTATATGGGATTTGCCCACGGGTTTTTTTCCTGCATTTTATTACTGACCTATACAACAAGAATAAGTTGAATGTAAATTAGTTTCATTAGTGGTCATTTAGTCCTTTTCTAACCCACTTAGTCCTAAACAGGGTCACAGCGGGTGCTGGAGCCTATCCCAGCAAGCATAGGACGCAAAGAAGGAAGAAAACCTTGGACAGGGTGTCAGTCCATCACAGGGCAAACAAACTCACACACACCAACCACACACTAGGCCCAATTTGGTATCGCCAGTCCACCTAACCTGCATGTCTTTGGTCTGTGAGAGGAAACCGCAGCACCCATTAGGAAACCCATGCAGACACAGAGAGAATGTTTGCATAATGGCTTTGTGGATTGTCCCAGCTACAAACTCTCCATCCTTTGGGTTGGAAAGCAGCTCAACATCTCAAGATAGGCTTATACTAGGAGCATTTCAAAAGACTGTATGTAAAACTGGATCTAGAAATTGCTGCTCAATTTACTTTGGCATTCTGGTTTTCTCATTCCAATAGTTTCTCATATGCATTGTTTTCATATACAGTGAGCTTGGCGAGTCTTGCAAGAGACTGGATATTGTAGTCACTGACCAGTTTTCCACTTTCACACTTTGAATGGAATACAATGTCCATGAAAGCAACTATTTTTGTCTGTTCTTCTTCACCTCAAATTCCACCTCTTCTAACATTAAACTTTGAAACTACAGAACCTCAAAAGGCTGGTGTCATTTACATGACCAGAACATTGGAAGACCTTCCTGTGATGTGAAACAAATTTGTTATTTTTTCAAAGATTTTTCGTCTTGTTGGTTGAAATGGCAAATGTCTGAGATTTCTACCCAAGGCCGTAAACTTGTATGCACCTGATTGCCTTCTCTCCTTATACAGTAACAACTGACCTTAGGGTGAAATATTGTATATGGAGTCCTGCTTACACTGGTACTACTACAACACTTGATTTGCTTTAGTGTTTTACTTTGGCATATTAAATGCCTGGTTGTTTAAATAAACAGTTGTAGTAATAATAATAATAATAATTTTTAATAATAATAATAATAATTTTTTGCATTTATATAGCGCTTTTCTCACTACTCAAAGCGCTCAGCAATTGCAGGTTAAGGGCCTTGCTTAAGGGCCCAACAGAGCAGAGTCCCTATTGGCATTTACGGGATTCAAACCGGCAACCTTCCGATTGCCAGTGCAGATCTCTAGCCTCAGAGCCACCACTCCGCCCTGAATAGTAGTATTAATATGTCTGTGGAGTACATCGAAATTCTTACTTGCAAGAATATCTAGCATCTGTTTGGATGCATATAGCCTAAGCAAGGTCAAACACTACTGTGAACAATATTGGGGTAACTGATAAAATGAAAGAATCAATATAAATATAAAACCAAAAGGGCCACAATGATAATGCTGCTGCAAAAATGTGAAGACTCTAAAACTACTGTTACTAAACTTAACAGCCATCTCCACAGCACAGAACAAAGGTATCATATTACAATGTCTGTAGAACAACAGAATTACAAAGACTACACTAAAAGCTGCCAACCTCAAGTCAGCACCCAAAACAAAAACAGCTGGCTAAAATGTAGTACAAAGTACAAAGATGAGCCATGAGAAATCTGAATCCTAGTGAGATTGGTAGGTGAGACAAGGACAAACCTCTAAAAAGTGATACCAAAGAGGAAATCTAACAGAAGAAATGAACTGACGATTATCCAAAGCAAATCACTTTAATGAAACATGGTGGAAGTCATGTCATGGTTTAAGCACGCATGGCTGCTGGTTACGCATGAAACTGCAGTGTTTTTTTATTGATGATACAGATAATTATTGTAGCTGTAGAATTGCTTCACAAGCATACAGAAAAATCCTGTCGGCCAATGCATAAGAAAGTGCCTTATAATTCATTTCATAGTGCGTCCTCAAGATAATGACCAAACACAGAACTGCCTGGGCAACTTAGTACTTCACCAACAGGAAAGAAAGGAAAAGACTCAGAGTGGTGAGGGCAACTAAACAAGCATTTCATGAGGTGAAAAGGAGATTTGAGCTAAAAACCCATCAAACAAGCAGTAACTGAAACTGGCAGCAACAAATAAGTGGGTCCAATGGATTGTGTAACATGATGTGTGCAATATTTCATAATATTTTGTTAAATATTTAGGTTAATTTACCGCAGTTCTTAACATTACTTAAAATGTGGGGGATGGAACACAAAGAGTGGTCCATTTATTGAAGCCTTTTCTGGAAAAATCAACTACAAGGCAAGAACTAACACTCTGCAGTACGTTAATCCAGCTCTGGGGCCATGGGGGGGGTGTGGCAAAACACCCAGTCTTTCTCACAATGAGTTGATTAACCTTAACTTTCCACCTTTGGGATGTGGGTGGCAAACCAGTATGCTCTGTGTGCTCAGATATGACCCAAGAATTTCATCATAAGACCTATACTGTAGGTAGTTCTTGCCATTGTTAAAATGTTAAAAGTACCCAAGCCTATTGGTTAATTATGTGATCCACATCAATATTCTTTGGACATAATATAGCCTGTCGCGTTAACAGTGTTATCTGGTCTATTGTTTTCGAGGCGTGAGCGCAATTACATTAGTTCTTCCTTGTTTAGCGTTAGTAACATGGATAATGGATTGCACTTATTGTTAATAGGTAGCGTTTTCTGTGGTTGAATTGTTAAAAATGTATGACTGTAATGTGATGATTAAGTTATGCTATATAGTCTTCACGTGTGAGGATGACGAACCTTTAATACGGAGTGTTCGTTTATTCTTATTGCCCATCAGGTGTTGTGCCTGTGTCTTGTGTGGTTGCACTGTAAATATTGTATCACTGTAATGTGATTCAAATATGTTGTGGAGTCCGTATTTGTGTGGTTTCTGTAGTATATCGTGTTTTTGCTTGTGGGTTATTAGAGGTGCGTGGATCATGCATGTGTAGTGTGTTTGCGTACTGTCTGGCGCTTTCCGTACTCCAATTGACTTGTGACCTTTTCTGGACTCCGAAATCTGTCCTGTTTTACTCTGGGGTGGCGTATCATGTCGTGTTTGATTTGTAAACCTTTCCCGGCTGCAGGATTTGTGCAGGGAGAGGACTTTCTCGTATTCTGTCCCGCTTTACACTGGTTTTGGGCGCTGTAATCTCGGGCTTGATGGGTGACACCGTGTGGACTCCATAGTCTGTCCCGTTTCACTCTGGGTCGTGTGTGTGACTCCTCCTTTTTGTGTGCTATGGGCGTGTTGTCTCATTTCTTATTTCTGTTAGTGGAGGGGGGCTTTGTGTCTCAATTCTTATTTATGTTAGTGTGTGTACTCCATAGTCTGTCCCGTTTCACTCTGGGGCTTTGTGTGGCGCCTGCGTGTGACTCCTTTTTTTTGTGTGCTATGGGCGCGTTGCATAATTTCTTATGCGTTGCCTCATTTCTTATTTCTGTTAGTGGAGGGGGGCTTTGTGTCTCATTTCTTATTTATGTTAGTGTGTGTACTCCGTAGTCTGTCCCGTTTCACTCTGGGGCGTGGGTGTGATTCCTCTTTTTTGTGTGCTATGGGCTTTGTGTGGCGCCTGCGTCTGACTCCTTTTTTTTTTGTGTGCTATGGGTATATCCGGTTTACCATTCTCGTTGGAGGGGGGGGCTTTGTGTGGCGCCCGCGCACTATGTCTTTTGCGTCCACGGGCAGGTCCCTGCGTCCATATCCGGTTTACCATTCTCATTTAGTAATATGGATAATATGGATGGGAGTTATGCCAGGAAGAAATCTTTGCTACTCAGATAGAACATCAGGGCAAGACTAAAGCTTGCCCATGAACACCTAGGCAAAGACCAGGACTCCTAGAACAATATGCTCTGGACAGAAAAAACAAACTTAGAGTTATCAAGCTACAGTACAAGAAGGTGAATTTGGCAAAAACCAAAGAAGAACCTGAGACCAACTGTAAAGCATGGTGTTGGAAAGGTTCTGGTTTGAGGCTGCTTTGCTGTATCAGGGCCTGAGAGGAGACCAATCGTAGAATTCACAATTAATTTTTCATTGTATCAGAGGGTGGTTGAGGAAAAAGTCAGACTCTCTGTGAGAAGATTGAAGATCACTCGACAGTAGATTATCCAAAATGACAATGACCCTAAACATACCAGTAAATGGGGGATTCTGAAATGGCCAAGTCAAAGCCCAGATCTGAATCACATCAAGATGCTATGGGGGATTTGAAAAGGGCTGTGAGCAAAAGGCACCCCTCAAATATTGCACAGTTGTAAGCAGGGCTGCCGCCATCATTAAGGTGAATTTGTCATTCGCATAAGGCGCCAATCATGGGGATTTGGGAATAGCTGCATGGGTTAGCAACCGAACCGAACAGTCGGTTGGCACATTAATAAATTTGGCCTGTGGCGCAAAATAACCTAGCACCGGCACTGGCTGTAAAAATTTTGCATGAAGGAGTAGGAAAAACTTTCTCCCAGTCAATGTTAAAGACTAATAGATAGTTAAAGAAAATGCCTACTTGAGGTTGCTTCCGCCAAATGGTCAATACCAGATATTAAAGCCAGGAGTGTACACAGATGGACATGGCATATATGTTCATCTTTTGTTGAATAAATGAACACAAAGTCAAATTTTCCTTTTTTCCCCAGTTATGTCACCTTTACATGTTTAAATGAAGATCAAAATCTGAACATATTAAATTTCATAGGGTGTACTTACTTCTTCTTACAGCTTGTATACAATAAGACTTGTACACTTGTACATACAAAAACATACACGCATAATGCTTAACTATATAGATTACCCATTTAGGTGAATACGGAATTGAAATCATTCATTTTCAAATTAGCTTAATTTAGTATTAATATATGCTGTACTGTAGTCACATATACAAAGTAAACGTAAGCGCAGCTGACGTCTTGTTGGCTGGTCATTCATACAGCAGTACAAGCCTATCTCTAGAAGGGCAACTATTCCGCGTTACATATTCCTATTCCAGACAAGGTCAAACTTAAATAGAATTTAAATGCAGAAAAGGAGCACTCGTTTAATTTGTACAGCGCAGAGCGCCACCGAGCTCTTGCTCCTGGTTATTCCCCCCTTCCGTCGCTTCAAAGTGCGTATCGCATTTGAGTTCGAACTGCGGGGTAATGACAGGCTAATCTATATTGTGCACCTGCGAAAGGCGCATTCATATTTGCCTAGATAACACCAGTTTAATTTAATACCTGAGATGGCTGGCGCCAGTAATTTACGGACCTGCACCCTCACGAGCGCTTATCACAATGATCGCAGTACTATTTTATAGATGGATATACTGTAGCTTGTTTATATACATATGCATAGATGGATAAAGTGTATTAAGATGGACGCAGTACTCACTCTGCATACCCCGTGGCCCACGGCAGCTTCCTGGTCTCTTTCAGTATCAGGATGGGTCTGGCGATGTGGTCCGCGGAGCACTCAATCTCGTCCTGAGACAGTCCAAGAAACTCGGGTCTCATGTACGGGAATTTCAGTGGCAGATCAGAGCCGCTGAGGTGATCGCCACTGGAACTGCCAGCCATGATGCCTCCCATGAAATTGGCAACGGCAGATTTTACCCTTGTGAGCATATTATTATTGCAGTGTAAAGCTACAGGAGAAATTGCACGGCTCCCTTACCCCGATTGCCCCCTCCCCCCAGCTCCGGAATGTAGCGTGAAAGGTAACGCGGAGAAAATGGGAATTTGCTTTAAAGAATCATTGTGTCCTACAGGATCCCTGCGAACACGGAAATAAACTTATGATGTGCCGAGTCATGTGACGAGCCGGCTGCAGGATTTGTGCAGGGAGAGGACTGAAGCTTAGTTGATCTGCTTAAAGCTGTGCGGAGAGGGCGAGTCGGGGGCTAACGACGTCGTCAGAAAAAAAAAACAAGGCACGAAACACGTGAGTGCCTGATTCAAAAGCGTCAACCTTGGCACCCTTGCCCAGCGAACGTGTTGCATTCTCCGTAATGGACTAATAGTGTAATATGGAGAGTGCCCTGCAACGTTAAATGTCACATCCCATTAAAGCGTCCACCGCTGTGCATTGGAGGCAAGCTTATTTACAAACCCCTGCGGGTTTCTACTGTTGTGGGTGTTTTGCACAATGTATAAAATGATCCGAACTAGGCCGTCAAGTTCTGTAAGGCATCGAACGCGGTATAACACCGTCTCCCGATAAGCGCTTAGCCGTAATAATTGACGTCTAAGGTGGTCCGCGTCCTCCTCCGGTTTCCATGGCGCCGCGTCTGCGCTCTTCGGGGTTAAAGCAAGTCAGGGAGCACGCGTGTTGCTGGATAGGCTCATGAAGAAAATAACTGAAATCAAATCGGAGACTTTTCCGGCACGATTTTGCCATTTTAATGTACAATAACACGACTTTCTCGTCGTTTTGCGAGATGTATGTGTATTTGAATATTACGTCAGGCGCCTGTTTCTTTGGAGGAACAGATTTAGGCTCATCTAAAGCTGCCCATGCTGTCATCTTAAATAAAGTACGTCTCTAGAACAAAATGCCACAAAAAATCATTAAATGTCTTAAAATGTGTTTTATGGCCCCAAGTCATGCACGGGATCCAAACAAAACACTCCAAGCATTTATCTCACTGATTTATCTATTGAGAAGATTACATGTATTCCAATAGGATTCATTCAGTGTTGCCACCTAAATAGGTGAATATAAATGAAAATGTTACTGTTTGTTGTACCTACTGTAATGATTTTGATATTTCAGTGTCATGTCCAGTCTTTGTTGACTGTCCTGTGGCGGTAACACCATCACCATTTCAAATTTCATGACCATGCCTAGTGCCATTAAGAATTCAGCTACCAAGATGCCAGGGTATTGCACAGGGGCCAGCCAGAACTCGTACTAAACTTGGAGGGACTCTATGGAGATGTATAAACATCGCTTCTTCAACATACAGTACATATCTATTGACCATCTTCAGGCTGGCTGGTGCTGCCTCCCACCCAGTCCTCCAGGGTTCTACACTCCAGAAGTAATTCTGATTCCACCAAACAGATTGTGGACCTGGTATATATATATATATATATATATATATATATATATATATATATATATATATATATAGCAGGACTTTTCAGGGGGTACATTCAAGTTTGCAGAGAAGATAAGGTCTGCTTTAGGGACCTAGGCAGCCTGTTGGTTAAAGTGATTGGGGCGAGATGATGCCTCTTTTACTGCATCACGAGGTGGCCACAGAAAGACCTCTGCCCACTCAGTGTCTGTGAGTGTTTCCCCAGGGCTCCTGGGGCTTTTATACTTTGAGAGGTGGGAAGGATGGAGTGAGGGGTGGGATCAAGATTGTTCTTCCCGGGGCTTGTTTTCTTGTCTATAGGTAGAAAAAAAGAAAGCAGGTAAGCAGTTGTGTTACCTCCAAACCATCCATCCATCCATTATCCAACCCACTATATCCTAACTACAGGGTCACGGGGGTCTTCTGGAGCCAATCCCAGCCAACACAGGGCGCAAGGCAGGAAACAAACCCTGGGCAGGGCGCCAGCCCACCGCAGTACCTCCAAACCTTTCCCTGTAAGTCCAAACCTATACCCATGAATCTTACATACAGGTATACTGTATAAATGTGTGTATGTGCAATGAAATGTGTCATAGTAGTATATTTTTTTATATGGTCTTATAATTTTGAATTTGTGCTTGCATTCTGAGCCTCCCTTTCTAGAAAAACAACCACACTTGTAAAGTTGTTTGTGAGGCACATTTATACTTCTTGCTCACATGTCTGCTAAAACACAATGACTATAAAATGCTCCTCTTTTGTTTTTCCATAGACCAAAATGTCATCTGCAGTCCTTAGTATCTTCATCAAGACCTTTATAGGTCTCATAAAATTTTGACATGATATAGTCTTGAGGTAGAAGGAGAAATTGGGCGGCACGGTGGCGCAGTGGGTAGCGCTGCTGCCTCGCAGTTGGGAGACCTGGGGACCTGGGTTCGCTTCCCGGGTCCTCCCTGCATGGAGTTTGCATGTTCTCCCCGTGTCTGCGTGGGTTTCCTCCCACAGTCCAAAGACATGCAGGTTAGGTGGATTGGCGATTCTAAATTGGCCACTTGGTGTGTGGGTGTGTTTGTGTGTGACCTGCGGTGGGTTGGCGCCCTGCCCGGGATTGGTTCCTGCATTGTGCCCTGTGTTGGCTGGGATTGGCTCCAGCAGACCCCGGTGACCCTGTGTTCGGATTCAGCGGGTTGGAAAATGGATGAATGGATAGAAGGAGAAATTGAAAATGTCTAAATACTATGTTCAATCAGACTCTTGATAATTCAATATCCAGATCTGGAATCCATTTAAAAGAAGTGTCATCTGGCTAGCGTTACCCCAATAACATGAAGTCCTGGTAAGGAGTACAGTCAAGACTTGTGCCTTAAATGGCAGGACAGAAACCCTCCCACATTACTCATTTTATCATCCTTCTGAAACAGTTCCTCAGCACTTTATTTTGCAGCACTCAGGAGCTGTTTGAAAGTGTCCTCACACTTTTTAGTCCACCCCAGTCAGTGGGCTTTTTACATTTTTTCAGTGTCATTCATAGGGGCCTTCAATATTGATAAAATGAAGCCAGTTATAGAATTGCTCATTCATCAGGAAGGTTCTCAGGGCACTGTTAACTTAGCAGAGCTTTTAGCCATTCTATCTGGACTGATTTTATAACCAAATACATACTGTAGAAGCAGAGAAATAATTAAGAAATGTCGAGTAAGCTATGGAATTGCCCCAGCCAGCCCAACTTGGTAAAATTACATGAACTATCAGTGAGAAGTCAAGCAAAATGACCTCTTTTATTGACTAACTGAACAGATTACAATTGGCAAGCTTTTGAGGCAAGAAGGGGCATTAGCTGCCTTGCAAGCTTGAACCAGGGGCCTTAGCTACCTCAAAGGCTTGCATATTGTAATCTGTTCAGTTAGCCAATAAATGGTGTCATTTTGCTTGATTTCACATTGCATCCATAATGGCTAACACGGTTCAACACCCTAGTATGTGAAACATCAGTATTATTCATACCATTTTCATTGTATTCCTCTGTTTAAGGATACATAAAAATCACTTTCAAAGTTTTAATGGGAAATTGCTTCTTCATTGAGGCATGTACAAATACTTTTAGGGAAACACATCTTTACACATCATTATCATTTTCATCATTACTTTTGTGCTCCTTTTCCAGGTGAAGGTTTCAGGAACAACATACTGAAGAGAAAGTTTCTTCAGCATTTATTGGGGAATATGCACATGCTCCCACATACTCAAGAGACATACTACCTTCAGTATGTTCTGAGTCTGCCCCCTTAACCTTCTCCCTGTGACTTACACACTAACCAGGGGCACCCTAACAGCATGCCCAAATACCTGAAGTGATTCCTCTCTACCTTTAGAAGCAGTGGTTCTACTAAAAGGTCCTCATATTTTAAGTCCTCCCTGTTACAGAAGGTGGGCCAGAAAACCTGAAAAGGAACATTATTTTTGTCCACTTGTACTCAAAATCTCATTCTTTCAGTCACTACACAGAGCTGGTGTATATAGATCAGGGGTCACCAACCTTTTCGAAACTGAGAGCTACTTCAAGGGTACGGAGTAATATGAAGGGCTAGTTGTTTGATATAAACTTCCTGAATAACATAAAGTTTCACGGTTCACCTTTAAAGATAATAATAATAACAACACATTTGTACTAATCACCAAATCTGTAGCATTTCAAACAAATAATCTCATCTGTTACACTTTTTGAACAAATTATTTTTCACATTTTTGCACAATATTTGAGTTTAACGTTGCCATTGTATTTCAGTGAAAACATCTGTTATCTCTTTCTTTGTCTGTAAATGTCCGTTAGTTGGAAGCCTGGCATTACATACTGTTCACCAGTTTACTGTGATCTGGGTTATAATTTGACACTACAACTCTGAGCAAGTCTTGTAGATCAGTAAGGCGTGTTCTGTATTTGTTTTTGATGAAGTTCATATCCAAAAAGTCTGATTCACAGAGACAGGTTGAACCAAAAAGGCAGGCACCTTTCATAGCTGCTGTGCATACACCTTTGTACTTTTCTGTGTCCACAAGACACCAAAGGCTTTGGTGCACCCTGATGGGCTTTGAGGTGGAGGTCATTTTGCAACGTTAGGATTTCAATCTCCACCTGTCCAGCATCTAAGTTGAACGTTGTACTGCTCTTCTGCCCAGGTTTGTAGGTACTGAGTTTATAACGGAAGTGTCAAGTGTGGACCTCATCACCGCGAGGCAAAACATTTATTAAATCCAGAAACATTGTTGTTAATTTTTAAAGGGAACCCGTTAACAACCAGTGCCATTAACTAATAACATTTTTCTACGGGAAAGACTGTTAATACTAGTTAAATAGAATTTCATGTACAATTAGAACTGCCTACATAAAAGAATTACCATACAGCCAAATGTTTACTCACCTATCACTATGTTGAGGACTATGTGGTCTCGGTTATCTGTGGTTTCATCAACTACAACATACATTTTCTTTCCATGAATCTTTCGAAGAAAGACACGGGGCAAATGAGTTTGAAGAAGACTGCTGTCATTTTCTGGCAACGCACCTCCTTGTTTACAATGCTTAATAACGAAAGGACGCATCTTCGTCATTTTTTCGAGTGGTATATCTGACTCGTATGACCACAAACTGGCATCTTGCATCTGACGATTTTGTTATTTCCTCTATTGTTACCTGAAGGGGAACACTTTTTGATCTTAATTTCACCTTGTTCTTGAGATGGGTTTTAGATTTGACGTGGTCATTGCAAAGTATCTTTTTGTTTCCAGTCTATGGTATGCTGGCAAAACTGGCAGAAAAGTTGTTGTCCAGCTTCATAAAAGTCAGGATATTGTTGTGCTGTCAAGTTTGCAGTTAAGCTTGTGTTTCTTAGCCTTTTCTACGCAGTTAGGGTATCCGATAGTGCTCGCTTCGACATTTCAGTCTTGTGCAACTAGCTAATTCACTTGCCTTTAACGAGAAAACATACAAGAAACATACTCACAAACAGATAGAGGCATGACTGAATTTCTACAAAGAATTGCGCTCGCTTGAAAAACAACAAACTAGAAAATAGTATCTGAGTGAATAGAACTACAGATTATTCAATAGTTTAATTTATTGGGAAGTTTTGTAATTCCATTTCCATTGTTAAATCTAAAATCCATTTTTATGCGTTAATTCCACGGAAATCATAGGACATTAAAATGGTAAGTTTTCTTTCGCTTTTCTACCATGTTTTTCTTTATTTTTAGGGGGTAAAAACCGAGTCTATCTCCCCATCATAGCTGCACCTGTTTGCTTGTCTCAGCAAAGATTGAGATGGAGGTTTGTCTTGCGCACAATATTGAACTTTGACCACAGGCCCCAATCTACATCAATGCAAGTGTTATTGATTCAAAAAGAACAATAACACAATTAAATCTAATTTTTAGACAGAGCTCCATGGTGTCTGGTACTATTTTTAGAACATGCCCTGCGGGCAGCTCACATGGTCCCTGCAGGCACCGTGTTGGCTACCTCTGATATAGATGATGATGGGAATGTAGAGAACAGTTAATCAATAGCTCCATCCATGACCTTAGCTCCCTTGTTAACCATCACAGTTTGGTAGGATATTCATAAAACTGTTACTCATAACTAAGACCATGAGGTACTGGAAATCCTCCACTTGTGACAGCTGCTCACCTCTTACCTTGAAAGAACAATAAACATTGTTGACCTCACATTTAGAGGAGCTGCTTCTCAACCCAAAGCCACAGACTGTTCCAGTGCATAGAGATCACTGTCTGATAAGGTTAAGAATACAAACACCAGTGGTGCAATGCTTTGGCTTTCAAACTAGATATCCTCCATCCTTTGGCTGTATTAGGATTGTTTTTTTTTATTTATCCAATGCCTTCAGTACCATCCATCCATCTCTGTTAAGGGGATATCTCAGAGATATGCAGGTGGATGAGACTGTAGTTTCCTGAATAATGGACTCTCAGCCCATCAGAACACAGTTTGTGAGACTCAAGGACTATAATTATGATCTGGATGTGAACAACATTGGAGTTCCACAAAGAACAGCCCTGTTTCCTCTCCTCTTTACCCTGTACAATTTAAACTATAAATATAACACCAGGGGCCTCATGCATAACGACATGCGTAGAATTCGCACTATAACGTGACGTAAGCACAAAAGCCGAAATGTGCTTACGCACAGAAAAATCCAGATGCAGGAGTCTGTGCGTTCCCAAACTTCCACATTCTTCCGCTACATAAATCCCAATCAGCGTGAAAAGTAACGCTCGTGCACGCGCCTGCTGTCCCGCCCCAACTCCTCCCAGAATTACGCCTCTTTGAATATGCAAAACAATATAAATAGCCCTTAAGCTCAGTGTTCTGTGAAAAGACAATGGGAAAAGCAAGAGGGAAATTGGAAAAATTTCAGCGAATACCAAGTGGAGGCAAGGAAAAACATACTATTTGTTGGTTTAAACAGTGATATAAACAACAAAAGGAAGCTAATCGACTGACAGCGTGTCAGAGAAACTCGAAAGCTCAAGTTCATAAAGTCGCACAGTGGCCGAAATAAAAAAGAAGTTCTCAGATATCAAAGTCGCCGTAAAAAGGCGAGACGTAGCCCACCATCTGAGTGTCATATGAAAGCTTATTAGGGTACAGAAAAAAAAAGGCACACAGTGGGGAAAAAAGCATGAAATGTGAACTTCAATCTCGAAATTTCCACTTTAATTACATAGTTTATTTTGCCTTAAAGTAGAACATCATAAACTTCATCTTAAAATCGTTTAATTAACCAGTTTCTCAAATCACATCGTAATTAAAGTAGCATGTTAAATGCTTGTTTTGTATGTGTTCTTCTATGTGCTCTATGTGTGTGAATCACTACGTGCTTCTTAAACCGGCTTTCTCTTCCTCCAACAGGACACAGAATCCATTACATTCGTGATATTACAGCTCTCTGAATAACTAAAATACTGAGATGTATACGTGATATAATTTTCATGATGATAGGAGTTAAAGCACGTTATTAAATATGGGAACATGGTGGCGCAGTGATTGTGCGTGACCTTCGATGAAATAATTTATTGCAGCAGTACTCAGGGGCGGCTCTAGGCTCGTGTCGGCCCTGGGCAGAGAAAGAATCGGTGGCCCCTTCGCCCGCCAATGTCAATATGGTATCTTATGCATGGCGGATGGCCACATCCGTTGTGGACACTGCATAGCCACCTCGTGCTCATGACACAAGCGTTTAACTTTTGCCGAAATTTGCCGCTGCGTTTTTAGCTGTGTCGTTATTTTCTCTTTCTGTTTTATATTCAATATATATTGGTGTGGTGGCCCCTGGGATTTGGCGGCCCTGTGCAGGTGCACAGTTTGCACATGCCTAAGGACGCCCCTGCCTTACTCTTTCAAACGTACTAACCTCCAATTCCTGTCCTTCCTTTTCTTTCTCCAAGTAACTGATCGCCACACAATCAGCTCTGTAATAGACATTAAGCCATCTGTAAGCTTATAACGCCGATTCTTCTAAACTTTTAAGGAACATTGAAATATCTTCGTAGTACATGTTTAATTATTCTATCGTTCACGCTTGTCCCAGTGAAGCATACAGTGCTTTTATCTGTATAATATAATAAACATATTTTGCTGCACTTCATCTTAAAAATGATATTGTCATCATATGTAAATAGGCGCTTTATAAAGTGGCTCAGGTTGTGCAATATTATAACTGTAG
>NC_041394.2:191560302-191580302 GCF_900747795.2 Erpetoichthys calabaricus | reverse complement strand
CTTATTGGTTGCATCAATAAGGGGAATGAGACAGGTTGTATGAGTTAGGTGGAAAACATTGTTTCTTGGTGCAGAAACAATTGTCTGCAGCTTAAAATCAGCAAAACCAAGGATCTGGTTATTGAAATTCACTGCACCAAAGAGCCTCTATATCCAGATCACTATTTAGTGAGTGGATCTAGAGGTGGTCTACTCCTACAGGTACTTAGGGGTCCACACCAATGACAGGTTGGAATGGTCTCGTAACACAGACAAACTATATAAGAAAGGGCAGGCGAGACTATTTTTTATTAGGAGACTGCATTCCTTTAATGTGGGCAATGACATCCTTCACATCTTCTACAACTCTGTGATGCCAAGAGCAATTTTCTGGGCTGTTGTGTGCTGGGTTGGTAACATCCCTTCAAGAGCGGCCCAGAGAATCAAGAAACTAATTAAAAGGTCAGGCTCAGTTATGGGACACACTTTGAACCCCCTGGAGGTAGTAGCAAAGAAGAGAATTAAAGCAAAACTGAGTGCCGTTATGAACAATTCTGCACATCCTGTCTCTAATACACTAACACTGAAAACTTTCAGCCACAAACCATTGGGCAAAAGTAAGTCAAGAAACACTACTGGTGGTCCTTTATAAAAACAACAATATCCCTGCATAATGTTACACTGTGACTGCCAAGTCAGAATTTTTTTTCTTTTTAGTCATTCTGGTGTGTGTTTTTATATATATATATATATATATATATATATATATATATATATACTAGCAAAATACCCGCGCTTCGCAGCGGAGAAGTAGTGTGTTAAAGAGGTTATGAAAAAAAAAGGAAACATTTTAAAAATAACGTAACATGATTGTCAATGTAATTGTGTTGTCATTGTTATGAGTGTTGCTGTCTTTTATATATATAATATACACACACACACACACACATAAACATATATATACATATACATATATATACATATCTACATATACACATATCTACATATATATATACATAAACACATCCACATATATATACATATATATATATATATACATATCAACATATATATACACACATACATAAACACACACATATACGTACACACACACACACACACACACATATATATGTGTATATATATATATATATATATATATATATATATATATATATATATATACATATATATATATATATATATATATATATATATATATATATATATATATACACACACAGACACATATATATATATACATAAATATTTACATATCTACATATATACACATCTACATATGTACACACATATATATACATATGTACATATATATATATATACACACACACACACACATATATATATATATATATATACACACACACAGACACATATATATACATAAATATTTACATATCTACATATATACACACATATATATACATATGTACATATATATATATATATATATATATATATATATATATAGACATACTGTACATACATAGATAGATTGACACATATATATATACATATCTACATATATATATATGTAATTGTGTTGTCATTGTTATGAGTGTTGCTGTCATATATATATATATATATATATATATATATATATATATATATATATATATATATATATATATATATATATAGCAAAATACCCGCGGTTCGCAGCGGAGAAGTAGTGTGTTAAAGAGGTTATGTAAACATATATATATATACATAAACATATATACATATATATACATATCTACATATACACATATCTACATATACATATATATACATATACACATCCACATATACATATATATATATACATATACAAATTTACATATCCACATATATATATATATATATATAGATATAAATATAGACAAACATATATACATACATACATTCACATATATATATATATATATATATATATATATATATATATATATATACTGTATATATATATATATATATATATATATATATATATATATATATATATATATACTATATATATATATATATATATATATACATATATATATATATATATATATATACATATCTACTTATTGGCTCCTGTATTTAGGATATAGCGGGTTGGATAATGGATGGATGGACATCTGTATGCATAGCCCTATTTGCCCGTTTTTGTTTTTTTTCTTTCTTCAGTAATATTTCAGTAAACCCGGAGCTTGTCAGTTCAAATCCTGGTACTGACACCACTGTGTGACCCCGAGGAAGTCACTTCACCTGCCTGTGCTGCAAAAAACAAAAGTAATGTAACAAATTGTACCTCAGATGTTGCAAGTTGCTGGAATAAAGGCATAAGTAAAATAGATAAATATGTATTATACACATAGGAACTATTCATTTATTTTCAGTTAAGTCATCTGCAGCAAACTTTTATAAATGAGGGTTTCTCATTTTTAGATAGTGCAAACTGTTTCTTCTTCATTGACGTTTTCTCTTGGAGAGCTTTTTTCATTTCATTGAAAATTAAAGCAGCAGCTGCCAAAATATGTAGCTTTCTTATTAATTTTTCAACATTGTGTAAAATAAATGTATAAAGTAACATAAAAGGTTTAAATACTGGTTATCCTTTTACACTAAAATATTACTAAAAAGATACAAAAAAAGTAAAATGGATATGTTCTTTTTCTTTAAGGAGATTAAATATTACTGAAGAAAGAAAAAAAAAATTAAACAGCCAAATGGGGCTATGCATTTGAACTTAAAAGGTTTAATAAAACAGAAATATATATTTTATTTTTACTTGCTTAATTTGTGGAGGGTGTATCCTGTAGCAAAGCCCTAACTTTTTTCATGAAAGCCCGTTTCAGTCAATAAGTCTTAAAAAAAGGTGTAAAGATATTGACAATAAGCTAAGCAAACCCAGGAAGACATGGAATCGTTTAAATCAAGTATCATTACATCTTCCTTTCTTAAAGAGAAGTAAGGCAGTACTTATAAGCTTACATATTTATATATAGACATAGATACATATATATATATATATATATATATCTATATCCGAAGCTGTGCAAGCACACTCTTGAGAATGCAACGTATAGTTGCACAGAAGAAAAGCAATCTTGCCTCAAATGAATGGCAACCTTTTGTAGGTCTATGAACTTAATTTAAACTTTAGGTTTACACTGTGCTTTCTTTCCGAAGTACCTGCACTCATGAATATGTCTGTATGTGTCAGTCGGTCAAATCCACGCGCTTCGCACCGGCGAAGTACCGCTTTTAAATTTTTATTAAGAAGAAAACAAAACCTTTTTAAATTGAGGGAAAATATACTAATAACAGTTTGTTAAGGATCTGTTTTTTTGTGAAGCTGCCTTCACTCGAGTGATCACTTCGACCTGACTTGGTGGCCAACTATAAGCGTTACCTGGTAGGTAACCACCCATACAATCAGATTGTGAATCAGACTACGAATGCCGTGAATGTAATTACCCCGATCTACATGTTGTCAAATAAAAGAACCACACTCCGTGGCGCGGAATGTAATTACCCCGATCTACATGTTGTCAAATGAACGAACCACACGCCGTGGCGCAATTTTAGGGGCTTTGCCTGTAGCGCTGACGTCTGAGGTTCGATTCCCGTAAGGGAGTGAAGTGAGTGGCTGGTTACCTACCAGGTAACGCTTATGGTTGGCCAGCAAGAGAGGTAACATCAGCCACGGTGCCTTCAGTTGTGAGAAGCAGATCATAGAATGGTTGAAAATAGTTTACTGTCAAATAATGCAAAGAGTACGCGACACGTCTTTCCCCCTTATTCTTGGCTCATCAGGCGTACACACCCACTGCACTTGCTTACGGTAATCGAACCTCGGACGTCAGCGCTAGAGGGGCTTAGCAGCGGTGAAGTATTGCTTTTAAATTTTAATTAAGAACAAAAGAAAACCTCAGAGGTTTGATTCCCGTAAGGGAGTGAAGTGAGTGGCTGGTTACCTACCAGGTAACGCTTATAGTTGGCCAGCAAGTGACGTAACATCAGCCACGGTGCCTTCAGTTGTGAGAAGCAGATCATAGAATGATTGAAAATAGTTTTGCATTTACCTTTTTAGTAGAAGGCGAGCTTTTAAGCCTGAGAAATCACCCCGTAAATGCACACGTTTAATTGCACATGTGTTAATATGTATGCTAACACAGTATTAAAAGACAGTGAACAACGTCATTTACCTTTGTTCCCGCGTTTGATAAAAGGTGAGCTTGTAAGCCTGAGAAATCACCCCGTAAATGCACACGTTTAATTGCACATGTGTTAATATGTATGCTTACACAGTATTAAAAGACACTCAAAAATTAATGTCATTTACCTTCGTTTCCGCGTTTGACTCGTGCTGTAAATCTCTTCCTTGTTTTTAGTTCACGTGATCACGTAGGAGGCGTGATGACGCGATATGTGACTCCGCCTCCTCCATTAGAGTATATGGACAAAAAACATGTTCCAGTTATGACCATTAAGCGTAGAATTTCGAAATGAAACCTGCCTAACTTTTGTAAGTAAGCTGTAAGGAATGAGACTGCCAAATTTCAGCCTTCCACCTACACGGGAAGTTCGAGAATTAGTGATGAGTCAGTCAGTCAGTCAGTGAGGGCTTTGCCTTTTATTAATATGTGTATATATATATATATATATATATATATATATATATATATATATATATATATATATAGTAAGGTTTCTAAACAGTTTTGGGTCTCCCCCAATGGGAAGACATGCCGAAGAGCGTCCCAAAGTGTGATCGCTGTGTCTATGGAAGATAACCTGTCGGTTGCTGACACCACTGTGGCAGCTCGCCGCGAAAAGAAATCCAAAAAGATCGCTGTTACACTATGAGCACCTGCCATCGATGGGTGATGCAAGGAACATTATAACTGCAGGGAACACTTGGCCATTAACCTGGCCACGACCCTGCCTGATAGCTGTGTCTGTGTATAGGAGAGTGGCAGATCACGCTACAATAAATAACCATGCTGTTTCTGTTTTAAGCTGAATAAAGTTGGTTTTGCTACAGTACTGAGATTCAGCCTCGTGCTCTGGGGTGCAAGACAGGGACTCACACGTCACATGGTACCAGGAGTGGGGTCCTTGCACCGATGGATCCCCAAGAAATATAGCAAAACCCAGAGCAAGTTGAGGCTCTGGCGGCCGCTGCTGCCTTGGCATGGCTGCAAGATGTGCTGCCAAAGGTGGCTCCATCAGACGACCGTGAGTGTTTCCTATTCTGCTTTGAACATATGGCAACATTGATGCGATGGGACAGGGGAGCCTGGACAGCCATTCTAGCCCCATTTTTAAATGGAGAAGCCCTCCAAGCAATACAGAATCTCCCTCCCGAAAGGCTCAATGATTATGACTACCTGAATCAACAGATCCTCCTCTGCAAGGCTGTGAGTCCGGTGGTCAAGGGGTGCCAGTTTTGGCTGTGGCATATTGATCCGGAAATGAGGACAGATCCAGTACTTAGTGGACCTGATTCAAAGCTAGATCCACGGAGTTCCTTTCAAGCGCATTGTGAAGAAACTCGCTATTGATGCAGTTCTTTCGGGGATAGACGAGAGCCTTTGTGATGAAATGGTACAGAACGATGTCCACTTGCTGCTGGATCTGACCCGCAGACTCGATGGTGCACAAGCCACCTGGAAACAACGGGGCTACCAAGGCTTGACCCCGATGTCGATCCAGCCAGCACAGACCTTCAGGGTCACTAGTGCCACAAGTAGAAGACACCAGAGGGTGAACACCATAGTGCGGACACCTGGCTCGGGAGTGTCAATTCCCACCTGCGCAAACAATGGTTATCGGTCTTGCCTGATTTCTGTGTCTGTGTATAGGAGAGTAGTAGATTCCACTACAACAAATTACTGTGCTGTTCCTGTTTCATGCTAAATAAAGTTGGTTTTGCTAGTTTTTAAAGGACAAACTAGGACCTTGAAATACTGGCTGTGGACTACTACAGACTGGATAAAGTATCTTCTTCACAGTAGAAACTGAGACTTGGTTTGTTTGATTACTGTTCAACTGTGCTTGAAGCTGTTGTGCTGTGAGGTGACTATCACTCAAGCTGGTGACCCTCAGAAACATGAAACATTAGATTGTGAATTTGGGTCTCCCAGATCTCATCCTATCAGAGTTTCTTTCAGTTGCATTTGGATTGTGTAGGATACCATACTCACTGTCACTTTAAGTTTTTTTTTTTTTGTAATTTCTCTAAATGTAAGGCCTACACTTTTAAGGATAATAATGCTCTGTCTCATTAAATTTGTTAATTGCCATTTTGTGCCATTATCACTGGAATATTGTCCAAGTAGTACTTCACAGTGTGTAGTAACACAGCCTGTTCCAATTCTACTTTAAGACAGACTGTAGGTTTTTAAGTAATCAACAGAAGTTGGGACACCTGTGTATATCGTTTGCTTCAACCTACAAGGATTAATTTACTTTAATTGCTGCAGAACATCTGTAGGTTGTAACCAAATTAGTTGTTCCCTGAAGAAGGCCCGTTTGCAATGTTCTAATATTTCCTTTTTTTTGTTTTTGCTAACTAAACTTTAAATTTAAACCTCTGGCAGTTTACTGCTTACCTTTTCACCATTTTAGGTCATTCATTGCATTTCAATTGTTTCAATTTGAAGAAAAAGTGAAAAAACTGAAGTGTTCTAAAACACTTGTGTATGTATAAATATATATCTATATGGTCACACACATGCGCACAAGGGGCAGTTTACAAAATGGTCTTTGGTTTCTTTAAAAAATAACACAAACTATTGGACAGTGCATTATATGTGACTTCTTACCTTTGTAATACCCAACATGTCTAACATTTATCAACTAAAGGGCCATATTTCAGAAAATTATTCTTCACTTGCAGCATGCATTTGAACATATCATATTATTTGCCTGAAAGAATGACCTTTGGATCATATCGTTGATGTCTTTGAAAAGTTTGAAGAACTCAATTAAATCTATACACAGCCTTTTCTGTTTAAAACTAAAAAGATTTAATTCCCTTAGCTGGTTAGATAGATAGATAGATAGATAGATAGATAGATAGATAGATAGATAGATAGATAGATAGATAGATAGATAGATAGATAGATAGATAGATAGATAGATACTTTATTAATCCCAATGGGAAATTCACATTCTTCAGCAGCAGCATACTGATACAATAAATAATATTAAATTAAAGAATGATAATAATACAGGTGAAAAAACAGACAATAACTATGTATAATGTTAAATATTAACGTTTACCCCCCGGGTGGAATTAAAGAGTCGCATAGTTTGGGGGAGGGTTAAAGCAGAATATGTCATTTAGTTCATTGTTGCCTATCTCTGCACAGCTTCTGGTGCTGCTTTCTCTTTTCTCTAGCATGGTCAATAAAAATACACTGCAGATGTGTTCTTTCTAGTACATATACAAAGTGAACACAAGCTAAACACAGATTCCTATATTAGAGGGTGCTTACAGTAGGTCAGTATTGTCCATCTTGTATTTATATTCCTTTTGCTTGTGTGTGTTACTATGCACTTTTTTACATTAAACTGCATTTCCAAGTGTTCGTGCAGTTCTGAAGATTGTCCAGTTCTTTAACTGTTTTGCACTCTCCTCAGTATTTTTCTTTTCTCTAGTTTAAGAATTATCTGCAAATTACACAGGTTTATTATTTTTATTATTAATATTATTAATTTAGCTGATGCCATGGTGACTTACAAAGCCAGATACATTTTAGAATGATTAGATGGTGCAAGCATCAAAAGCAACAGACAAGATAAAAAAAGCAAGCAAGAGAAAGTAGTGCTACTACTATATAATTAATCAAAGTCAAAAATCTGTATCCTAATCTCTTTGTCAGTACAAAAGAAGTTATCATGCACGCCCTTAAAAATAAAGATGCCAGAGTGGTTCTTCAGTGCAATGCAACAGGAAAACTATTTTTGGTTCCCAAAAGACTCAGCCACATGAAGTTCTAGAAATAACCATTATTTATTTAGATCTGTTGCAGACTCCATATAGCGAATAACCATGAATAGACGGTAACAGATTTGTGAAATAATAAATAAGTCTTAACTTTATAAGGACTCTTCCTGGATATGTCCAGTAACACAGGCTTCTTAATCTGTTAGTTTCCTGCTTGGTAGCCTACCATTCATTAAAGATTTCAGTTTCTTTCTCTACTTATTAGGAAGTTTTTCAACACACAAACAACCAACTTTATATGCAGCGAACCCTTCCCAGAATGAAATGGTGCTTGTTCAAGCAATGGTTCTATGAGGAATCACACAATCCAATAAATAACCATAAAATACCATTAAAGAGAAACTAAGCAGTTCAAAAACATTTAATGAAATAGTAAATTTTCAAATGACATCTTAATAGGAGTAAATTGTGTACATTTTGAATAGCCAAAGGGAGATCACAGCTTTGGATCAAGAACAAAGACAAGTTGGCACATCTAGTAAGAGGAGGGATGGTTAGCAGACAGGCAGAGGGAAAACAGTGGCTTCCTAAAGGGACATATGAAAAGACCAAAGACTGGAAATATTGAGGAACAGAAACCTTCAGAGAACTGTAAGTCAAGACAAGAATTTTGAACTGGATCCTGGCAGTAACATGAAGCCATTAAATAGTTTAAGGCAGAAGAGTAGTACGAGTGAAACAAGGAACAGAGAACACCATTTGAGAGGATTCATTATGGAGGAGTTTGAGAGATCTGATTGCAGCTGAAGGAAGTCCCACCAGGAGAGAGTGGCAATAGTCCAACCAAGAGAGAACCAGTGCCTGTAAAAGGATTTGTATGTCATAATTAATGAGGAAAGCTTGAATCCCCTGAATGTTATGATGAAAGAAACAACAAGATTGAGTTACTGAAGAAATATATTTGATGAATAAATGTGAGGTGTCCAGAGTCACACTGAGATTACTGACGATGATTGATGGTGAAAAGGTGGCCTCTTCAAGAGCAATGCTTGGAAACAAATTTGAGAAAGGAGAAATTTACTATAAATTAAAAATACTAATTGAAAGATTCATATTCACAATTCAGTGGAGAGTGGTTTCAAATTCTAATTCAGCCACTGTATGGAATTTGCACTTTCTCCCAGTGTTGGCATGGGTTTTTTTTCCTGGTTCTTCAGTTTCTTCCCATATTCCAAAGACATGCATAGTAAGTGCTGGTGTGTGCTGTAGTGTTGGTTTCTGTACTGTGTCTGATGATGATGAAGTCCCTTAACTGGATTGTGTAGATTTGATAATACATATGTTTACCAGCTTCATTGTGGAAACTACAAATGATGGGAAATACCACTTATTAATGTTACATTGAAATCACAGAGTAACTAGTAAACAATTACTTTTAGATTCATCCCTTATATTGCAACAATACAGTAGATTCAATTCTGAACAAATGATGGTCCATAATGAAAATGTATTTCATTACATAGTTGAATTTATATTCTTTACCTTGTTAAACTTTTTAAAGCATTTACATACAATGCATATAGTTCTCTGAGTAAAAACGATGACCATAAAAAAACACTAAATTGTTTTGACTAGAGTTCATATGTAAAGGGGATTATTTTCTTGTCGAAACTAGAACAATTGTACCCGTTTTTCAAGAATATTGGTAATGTGACAACAGCTGTGCTTGGAAAACAGGTTGTGACATATAGTTATTATAATAGCACTCATTAAAACTGAACTGTACAGAGGTGTCTTTGAGAGAAGGTGTTCCTTTGAGAAATAATAAAATGTAGTAAATAAATAAATAAATAGGCACAACTTCAACATACCCAGCATCCGAACATTTGCATCTGGTTTTCGACTATTCATTGCAATAACACTTACATCAGACATGTGGTTTGAGAGACTAATGGCCAAATTGTATTTCTTAAAGAAAATGTTCCTGAAAAATACATGTACAGTAAATTGTTGTAATAGATTTAATTAAGATAGAAATATGGCAAGGTGAACAGTACTCAATATAAGAGTCATAGCAGATCAACAACCTGCTGCATACTCTTTGTGCTCATCATGAGGGATGTTTGGTTGCTGTTCCAATTTTTCTTTTGGTTTACTTTGATTTAATCTTTGATAATGCATCCAGTGAGTAATATTATTTGTTTAGATTAATTAAAGTGATTCAGAGTATTTTCATGTGGGAGCAGAGGCCACACGCACATAAGTCATTTAAAATCTTTACTCATGCTTCTGCTTTTCCCTCATAATAAAATTTGTTGAATGAGACATTAAATTTATTCCACACATTTGTCATTGCCTGATTTGGAAGAGAAAGAAATGGAAAATGACGAAGATAACTAAAAATAAGAAAGATTTTTGTTTTGTGTATAAATTAGGTAGGACAGTTCGTAACAATTTTAATGCTAACCCAGTCTCTCCTGGACTTACACTACTTTGATTAGGGTATGTCCTTAGGAATCCACCACAAGAATGTAAATTCACATGGTATGTAGAGCACCTACATTCTACATGTCAACTGCAAATGGGTCCCCTGTCAAGGAACTTAATTCACCCTGGTATCCAGATGAAACCGTGTCAAGAATTAGTGTAAGACATTTTAGAGAATTCTTTGTCCTTCAACAGTTACAATCAGTTTCTATGTTTTAGTTACTGCAGGCAGTGGCGTAGCAAGGTCTGGTATCAGCCGGTGCGGAGTTTAAACTTGTCACCCCCATGTCCACCAAAATATAAAATGAAATTTATTGAGAAAGTAATTTTTTTATTCAGTTGGTTAAGTAAAGCGTAAATTTGATTTATTTTTAAATATTAAATTGCAGCACGACAAAATATTGCTCATAACGAGGTATAGTCGGCGCAGAAACATTTTAGACAGTGTAGAGCTCCTATATACCCAGGCTGGGTCACATGCGAAAATGTGTCCTAAGAGTATAGCGAAGAGTTATCGGGCTTGTCCGAGGTGACCGATTTTTGCGTCAAATGTAACACAACAGATGTTGCAACCCCAAATTTCGAAGCCCAGCCTTCCGAAGAACCCGGCGACGTATTTGCAGCCAGATAGGAATAAATCGCCAAAAACGGTATCACTATTGAAGTCTTATGAACAGCACATCTCAAAAAATACATCGAAATTGGAACAATAAATTATGCACACATTTAAGTTACCATAGATTTCCGACATGAATTTCAAGGAAAAACCGAAGAAGCGTCGAAAAATTAAAAAAAAAAAATGTTTAAAAATACCGTCTTGGCAACGTAAAATAAAGGCAATAACGAGCCAAATCAAGAGAACGCCAATGATAATTGCCCAATACTGCTCCTTCTTAGCCAAAAATTACGCCAAATTGGCAATTAACCAGAATTGTGACACATGATTTCGTTGTGTGTCCCGGCTCGTATATATAGGGGCCTTAAGAAAGTGGGATGGGGAGAGAGATATTGTCTGTTTGCTTGTAGAACGATCCTAAAGTAAACTTGTTTACTTTATGGTCGGTTCTAGAGCAGACAATACCTACCCACCCCACTGTCTAAAATGTTTCACGCCGACTATATTATTATGATGTTCGGGTTAAAAATATCATCTTGTTGCACAGAATGACTTGGGGCGATGATATATTTGTGGCAGGGAGGAGACAATGAGTCACAGGACCGGTTGTTTGTTTACTTGAGCACCAGCACAGTTCAAAAGAAACGAGACAGAACACCCCCTCCCCCCACGCACCACACAATAATACTAAATCATTACAGCATCACATCATTCACCTGCAATTTGCTGCAATTAGGGATTGTTAAACCCCATGTAAATTATTTGACATGTTATTTTATGTAACAAAAAGGCACATTAATACAAAACCGGCAATTTTTTGTCACCCCCTCAGAGCTGGTACCCGGTGCGGGCCACACCCACCACAACCGCCTTCCTACGCCACTGATTGCAGGTGTTGTGATGCATATAAAAACCACACAGTTCTAATGATTCAACTCACCACTGATTATCAACACTGCTTTTTAACTGCCTCCCTTATCCAAAATTAAAGAAGAAGCTTTTTTAAAACCTTCCCCAAAGTTTCTCTTCCCTCATAGCTGATTTGGCAATTGGCATAGGAGTTTCAATTATTTCCTTCTCTAGACAGAGAAGGAACAGAACAGCTCCTACAGATTTCTCCCTCCTCCATAAATGCCCATCTAGTTGAATAACCTCCTGCAATGTTTCCTCATCATTCAGGTATTGTTATAGGCCATTCTTGAAGAACAAAATTAAGGTCTCCTCTCCGTTATGCCATTTTTTCTTATATGACTTTAAAATCAATGGTGAGGTCCTAAGTCGGCTGGCTACCCTGTTTAAACTTGAGTAGATGGTTGTTTTGTCTTGGTAGAGTAATATATTGCTCTGCTTTCCCCTATTGTATTATTAATAAGTAGCCTTTGTCAGAATGCCTAATCTCACAGATTTACCACTGTTTATAAAGGATTATAGTATATAACTTATCCCCACCTTCCCTTCTATATCTATAGGCAATTAGGTATAGTAAAAAGACAAGCAGGAGTTAAGTTACAACTTAAAATAATGTATTATTGATAATAATCATAAATAATAACAATATGCAAAGTACATTTGAATATTGGCAACCATACAACCTGATTAAATGGTGATGAGTAGTTTCAGGCAGCACACAGACTTGTAGTTATTTAAAATGTCTCTAGTTAAGGCATCATTGGTGCTCAGCTTTCTTCAGATCAGGCTGTATGCCTGTTCCAATATGGCTGCTAAACTGTGCTCTTCATTGTGTTGTCTTCATCATCAGAGGTTAATAAGAGATTCTTCTTTCAGATGTTAGTAAGAGAGAGAGAATGTGGTTGAGCAAGCAGATTTATAGATTCTCTGTCCAACCCCTAGAGCCAATAGGACATCATGGTACTTAAAAGCTTTTGATCCAAGCCAATTCCAAACAGCCATACTTTAGACCAATGGGGGAATACAACATCTTAAAACCTGCCACCTCCCAAGACCATATGTTAAAGTAACACTCACAGTAAACACTCGCCAAACTGGCTTAAAGCACACACCCCAAATCCTGTCGTAAAATTAAAAGAGATCCATTCCTTGGGTTGTAAACATGAATGCTTCTCACTAATATTACATTACTTTACCTAAATTACAAATAAAGACATACAAAATATTTATTAAGTTATATGCAAAATCTTACATCACAACAATGGTTTATGCAACCAACTTCTTTTCAGACTTTTCTGTAATTCTTTATGATATTCTAAATGCTATTTTCACGAGGTTGGCCAGTGTCAAACACAGTGGTAATTCACTTGGGAGGCTTGCCTGTATACAATGAAAGCATGTAGGCAATTTTATACCTATAATAGTAACAGAAACTGAGATTGAACATCACTTATACTGTGTTAAAAACCTACAACAAACAGTTCTCCTTATCATGCTGGTAAAGAACAAAGCTGAACTGGTGGAATTAGGGGTAATCAAGATATGAAGGCTGGGCCCAGAACAGAGCTGCTACAGCACTCCAGGACAACATTTTGAATGATGATTTCTGGTCTATTGTAATGAAGAATTTATGATCTGCCAAAGGATAAGGGGGATCATGTGAGAACAGACCACAGTTCTGCAAAATATGTCACATTTTGATATATTCGTTGTTTTTAGTAAATCTTAAGTCATTCTCTAGAGAAGTACCACGTATTTTTCAAAATCTATGTTTTTGATGTTTTATATGTGTCATCTTTTCCCTGGTTTCTGATGCACATACCTTTTCCTTTAAACTATGTTTATATGTCTTACTTTCAATCCATACCTAAAATTACTTTAAGGAATGCAGATAGACTCATTGCTATCACTTCTCTAACCTTACTAAAACTCTGATGCTCAATGAACTACACAAGGCAAGCCTTTGCAAGGAAGTGAAGACCTGTCTTTTTGATAGTACAACAGTGAAGGACCACCAATGAAAAATGAAAGATCTTATTTAAATATTAAGTTTAGTTAGTAAAAGTATTTCTTGTTTTTACTGCAAAGAAGGATGTGCAGTCAGAAATGCTGCTTGGTCATAGGGGATGCGAAAAGAGCATAAATGGCATCCAGAAGGGTTGATCAGTGCTGTTAATTGGTAGCTGCGTTCCCCTGTGCCATTTCAGGAGCATTTCAGCTTGCAGCAGTTAAATATGAATATTTATTTTAGCTATTTCATATGTATTTTAGCTACATATGTGTATCAAAATACTCTAACAGAAGGACAAACAATTGAAACCTCATCAATTTCAAAGGTATGTTCCACCACATATTATGAAATTAACTTTTTCCTTTTGACTAAATTAGGCATTCAATATGCTAGACAACTTCTTAATTTCCCGCAAATACCCATCCTTTATCTAATCTAAATGGGATGCATATAGCCAGAGCATTTCCTGACAACATTAGGCTTAAAGCAACTCTGAATCACTAATTCTCCAACTTCCCGTGTAGGTAGAAGGCTGAAATTTGGCAGGCTCATTCCTTACAGCTTACTTACAAAAGTTAGGCAGGTTTCATTTCGAAATTCTACGCGTAATGGTCATAACTGGAACCTGTTTTTTGTCCATATACTCTAATGGAGGAGGCGGAGTCACATATCGCATCATCACGCCTCCTACGTAATCACTTGAACTGAAAACAAGGAAGAGATTTACAGCACGAGTCAAACGCGGGAACGAAGGTAAATGACGTTAATTGTTGAGTGTCTTTTAATACTGTGTAAGCATACATATTAACACATGTGCAATTAAATGTGTGCATTTACGGGGTGATTTCTCAGGCTTAAAAACTCGCCTTTTATTAAAAAGGTAAATGCAAACTGTTTTCATTCTGAAGGGCACAAACCACGTTAGATTTCAGCTGTTAAACATGCAAAAATGTCAGTACACCAGATAAATAAGCGCAACATATTATCAGTTGTATTGTATGCTTACAATACATATAGAAATGTGTTAATCGTTAACTAATATTATGGGATGGTGTTTTTCGACTCGCGCCTTGATTTAAACGATTGCATGTCTTGGTGGGTTTGCGTAGCTTATTGTCAATATCTTTACAGCTCTTTTTAAGACTTAATTTAAAAAGGTTTTCTTTTCTTCTTAATTAAAATTTAAAAGCAATACTTCACCACTGCGAAGACCCTCTAGCGCTGACGTCCGAGGTTCGATTACCGTAAGCGAGTGAAGTAAGTGTGTACGCCTGATGAGCCAAGAATAAGGGGGAAACACGTGTCGCGTACTCTTTGCATTATTTGACAGTAAACTATTTTCAACCATTCTATGATCTGCTTCTCACAACTGAAGGCACCGTGGCTGATGTTAGCTGACTTGCTGGCCAACCATAAACGTTACCTGGCAGGTAACCACCCACTCACTTCACTCCCTTATGGGAATCGAACCTCGGACGTCAGCGCTAGAGGCGAAGCCCCTAAAATTGCGCCACGGCGTGTGGTTCATTTATTTGACTGCATGTAGATCGGGTAATTACATTCATGGCATTCGTAGTCTGATTCACAATCTGATTGTATGGGTGGTTACCTACCAGGTAACGCTTATGGTTAGCCAGCAAGTCAGCTCGAAGTGATCACTCGAGTGAAGGCAGTTTCACAAAAAAACAGATCCTTAACAAATTGTTATTGGTATATTTTCCCTCAATTTAAAAAGGTTTTCTTTTCTTCTTAATAAAAATTTAAAAGCAGTACTTCGCCGGTGCGAAGCGCGTGGATTTGAGCGACTGACGCATACAGACATATTCATGAGTGCAAGTACTTTGGAAAGAAAGCACCGTGTAAACCTAAAGTTTAAATTAAGTTCATAGACCTACAAAAGGTTGCCATTGATTTGAGGCAAGATTGCTTTTCTCCTGTACAACTATACGTTGCATTCTTAACAGTAGGCTTGCACAGCTTGGTCATATTACAACCAGAGTGCTGAACTGACAACGTGGTATACAAACAAAACTACAACAATCATAAAAAAAGCAAAAAAAAAAAGCGAAGAACCCTTGGATTTAATAAAAAGGCCCCTTCCTTGGCGAAGCAAGGAAAAAGGAAGACCTTATATGGCGTTCGTTTATAAAACAGCGGAAAAGCTGTGTTAAGGCTGCTGCACAAAAAAACAGATCCTTAACAAATTGTTATTGGTATATTTTCCCTCAATTTAAAAAGGTTTTCTTCTTAATAAAAATTTAAAAGCAGTTCTTCGCGGGGATTTAGATATAGATATATATATATATATATATATATATATATATAGATCTATATATATATATATATATATATATAAATATATATATATATATATATATATATATATATAGATATATAATAATAGATAGATATAGATATATATATATATATATATATATATATATAGATGTATATAGAGATATAGATATATATAGATATAGATATATAGATATACATATATAGATATACATATATAGATATAGATATAGATATATATAGATAGATATAGATATATATATATGTATGTATGTCTATATATATATATGTAAGCTTATAAGTACCGCCTTACTTCTCTTTAAGACAGGAAGATGTAATGATACTTGATTTAAACGATTCCATGTCTTGGTGGGTTTGTGTAGCTTATTGTCAATATCTTTACACCTGTTTTTAAGACTTATTGACTGAAACGGGCTTTCACGAAAAAAGTTAGGGCTTTGCTACAGGATACACCCTCCACAAGTTAAGGAAGTAAAAATAAAATATATATTTCTGTTTTACTTAAACTTTTTAAGTTCGTATTTATAGCCCCATTTGGCTGTTTTAGTTTTTTTTTTCTTTCTTCAGTAATATTTAATCTCCTTAAAGAAAAAGAACATATGCATTTTACTTTTTTTGTATCTCTTTAGTAATATTTTAGTGTAAAAGGATAACCAGTATTTAAACCTTTTATGTTACTTTATAAAGTTATTTTACACAATGTTGAAAAATTAATAAGAAAGCTACATATTTTGGCAGCTGCTGCTTTAATTTTCAATTAAATGAAAAAACCTCTCCAAGAGAAAACCTCAATGAAGAAGAAACATCTAAAAAGGAGAAACCCTCATTTATAAAGGTTTGCTGCAGATGACTTAACTGAAAATAAATGAATAGTTCCTATTTACATTGACATCATTTAGCAGACACTCTTATCCAGAGCGACTTACAACAGTGTTTGTTAGTTTTTTTTTCGCATACCCCTTGGGGTCAGAGCGCAGGGTCAGCCATTGTACAGCGCCCCCTGGAGCAATTACAGGTTAAGGGCCTTGCTCAAGGCCCCAGCAGAGTAGGATCTCTTTTGGCACCGACGGGGACTTGAACCGGCAACCTTCGGGATACCAGCGCAGATCCTTAGCCTCAGAGCCACCATGTCCTATGTGTATAATACATATTTATCTATTTTACTTATGCCTTTATTCCAGCAACTTGCAACATCTGAGGTACAATTTGTTACATTACTTTTGTTTTTTGCAGCACAGGCAGGTGAAGTGACTTCCTCAGGGTCACACAGTGGTGTCAGTACCAGGATTTGAACTGACAAGCTCCGGGTTTGCTGAAATATTACTGAAGAAAGAAAAAAAACAAAAACGGGCAAATAGGGCAATGCATACAAATGTCCATCCATCCATTATCCAACCGGCTATATCCTAAATACAGGAGCCAATCCCTGCCAACACAGGGCACAAGGCAGGAAAAAAACCCCGGGCAAGGTGCCAGCCCACCGCAGGGCGCACACACCCACACACCACGGACAATTTAGAATCGCCAATGCACCTAACCTGCATGTCTTTGGACTGTGGGAGGAAACCGGAGTACCCGGAGGAAACTCAGACACGGGGAGAACATTCAAACTCCACGCAGGGAAGCGAACCCGGGTCTCCTAACTGGCACCTTTCACTGCGCCACCATGCCGCCCGCATACAAACTTAAAAGGTTTAAATAAAACAGAAATATATACCTTTATTTTTACTTCCTTAACTTGTGGAGGGTGTATCCTGTAGCAAAGCCCTAAGTTTTTTCATGAAAGCCCCTTTCAGTCAATAAGCCTTAAAAACAGGTGTAAAGCTAAACTTGCAGCACCGCTATTCAATTACACTTGCCTAACGCCACTCCTAAGGGGAGATACTCTGGGATCTGGGCATCCGTCAAAGCACCAATCACAGGCCCGATTAGAAAGCGGGAAGCTGTGATTTGTCGTCTCCCTCCCATGTAACAATCACAGCCCGTGTTACAACGCACTATGTATGTATGTATATATGTATATATGAAGAGGATGGATGGATGGATGTATATGTATGTTTATGTATGTGTGTATATGTATGTGTATATATATGTTGATATGTGTATATATATCTATACATATTAATAAAAGGCAAAGCCCTCACTGACTCACTGACTGACTGACTGACTGACTGACTGACTCACTCATCACTAATTCTCGAACTTCCCGTGTAGGTGGAAGGCTGAAATTTGGCAGGCTCATTCCTTACAGCTTACTTACAAAAGTTAGGCAGGTTTCATTTCGAAATTCTACGCGTAATGGTCATAACTGGAATATATTTTTTGTCCATATACTGTAATGGAGGAGGCGGAGTCACGTATCGCATCATCACACCTCCTACGTAATCACGTGAACTAAAAACAAGGAAGAGATTTACAGCACGAGTCAAACGCGGGAACGAAGGTAAATGACGTTAATTTTTGACTGTCTTTTAATACTGTGTAAGCATACATATTAACACGTGCAATTAAACGTGTGCATTTACGGGGTGATTTCTCAGGCTTAAAAGCTCGCCTTTTATCAAACGCGGGAACAAAGGTAACTGACGTTGTTCACTTTCTTTTAATACTGTGTAACCATACATATTAACACATGTGCAATTAAACGTGTGCATTTACGGGGTGATTCCTCAGGCTTAAAAGCTCGCCTTTTACTAAAAAGGTAAATGCAAAACTATTTTCAATCAGTTTATTGAAATGCTCCCGTTAAGGATTGCAATAACATATTCGCGAGATAAAAGAACGAAGTAGGGGGAAATGACGGAACAGCCGCAAACAGCGAAGAGCAAAAAATTCATTAAACAATTCAGAAGGGAGCGAGTGAAGCATACAAGCATGTTCATAAGGGAAACAAAGCACGGTGTAAAACGTAAGTTTAAATTAAGTTTATAGAAACGCTCCCGCTGCGGATTGCAATAACATATTCGCGAGATAAAAGTTTAATGAGAAGACACGAGGTATAAACGAACCACACGCCGTGGCGCAACGTTAGGGGCAACAGTTTCAACCATTCTATGATCTGCTTCTCGCAACTGAAAGACGGCACATGGCGGATGTTAGCCGACTTGCTGACCGCAACGTTAGGGGCTTCAACTCTGGCGCTGATGATAGAGATTCGATTCACGAGAGGTGATGCAGTGAGTGTGTATGCCTGATGAGCCCAGAATTAGGGAGAAACACATGTCGCATACTCTTTGCATTATTTGAAAGTAAACTATTAAAACCATTCTATGATCAGCTTCTGGAAACAGAAAGAGGGCACGTGGCGGATGTAAGGCGACTTCCTGACCAACCAAAAGCGTTACCTGGCAGGTAACCACCCATACAGTCAGATTGTGATTCAGAAAACGAATGCCATGAATGTAATTACCACGATCTACATACTGTCAAATAAACTAAACACACGCCGTAGCGCGACAGTTGTGAAAAGCGAGGTTCACAAAAAAACAGATCCTTAACAAATTGTTATTGGTATATTTTCAATCCGTTTAAAAAGGTTTTCTTTTCTTATTAAAAAATTAAAAGCCGTACTTCGCCGCAACGAACCGCGAGAATTTGGCTATATATATCTGCTTCTCGCAATTAAAAGAGGGCACGTAGCGGATTTTAGACGACTTCATGACCAAACTTAAGTGTTACCTGCCATGTAGGGTTACCACTTTTAATACAAAAAAATAAGGGACGCATACTGC
>NC_041394.2:191550862-191552111 GCF_900747795.2 Erpetoichthys calabaricus | reverse complement strand
TAACTTTTGTAAGTAAGCTGTAAGGAAAGAGCCTGCCAAATTTCAGACTTCTACCTACACGGGAAGTTGGAGAATTAGTGATGAGTCAGTCAGTCAAACAGGTTCCAGTTATGACCATTACGCGTAGAATTTCGAAATAAAACCTGCCTAACTTTTGTAAGTAAGCTGTACGGAATGAGCCTGCCAAATTTCAGACTTCTACCTACACGGGAAGTTGGAGAATTAGTGATGAGTCAGTCAGTCAAACAGTTTCCAGTTATGACCATTACGCGTAGAATTTCAAAATAAAACCTGCCTAACTTTTGTAAGTAAGCTGTAAGGAACGAACCTGCCAAATTTCAGACTTCTACCTACACGGGAAGTTGGAGAATTAGTGATGAGTGAGTCAGTCAAACAGGTTCCAGTTATGACCATTACGCGTAGAATTTCGAAATAAAACCTGCCTAACTTTTGTAAGTAAGATGTAAGGAATGAGCCTGCCAAATTTCAGACTTCTGCCTACACGGGAAGTTGGAGAATTAGTGATGAGTCAGTCAGTCAGTCAGTGAGGGCTTTGCCTTTTATTAGTATAGATATAAACGAGAGTTGGGATCCGAGAGACTGTGTTTGTGTGTTTGTGGAGGGATGGAGAGTTAAGGCGGGTGTTGGAGTCACGTGATCATCTCCCCTCCCATTCACCTCATTTCATTCACTTCATTTCGCTCCAAGATGAGCTCCGCAGCTGGCGCGGTCTTGCTGTTCTTGATTTGCTTTTCACATGGCCAAGCATACATTCCATGCTCAAGAGTAAGCTCAGCGCACAACTTGGTCATATAACAACCGGAGGGGCGAACTGACAACATGGTATACAAAGAGATCCTTAACAAATAATTATTGGTATAATTTCCCTCAGTTTATTATTTAAAATTTTAAAGCAGTACTTCGCCGCTGCGAAGCGCGGGTATTTTGCTATTATATATATATATATATATATATATATATATATATATATATATATATATGTGAATGTATGTATGTATATATGTATGTCTATATTTATATCTATATATATATATATATATATATGTAGATATGTAAATTTGTATATGTATATATATATATATATATATATATATATATATATGTATATGTGGATGTGTATATGTATATATATGTATATGTAGATATGTGTATATGTAGATATGTATATATATGTATATATGTTTATGTATATATATGGTTACATAACCTCTTTAACACACTACTTCTC